>NW_027488910.1:0-218617 GCF_050948215.1 Halictus rubicundus
TAGAGGATAGGATACGATAGAGGATAGGATAGGATAGCGGATCGGATATGTTAGAGGATAGGATAGGATAGAGGATAGGATAGGATAGAGGATAGGATAGGATAGAGGATAGGATAGGATAGAGGTTAGGATAGAATAGAGGATAGGATACGATAGAGGATAGGATAGGATAGAGAATAGGATATAGGATTGGATAGGATAGAGGATAGAGTAGGATAGAGGATAGGATAGGATAGCGGATAGGATATGTTAGAGGATAGGATAGGATAGAGGATAGGATAGGATAGAGATAGGATAGGATAGAGGATAGGATAGGATAGAGGATAGGATAGGATAGAGGATAGGATAGGTTGAGGATAGGATAGGATAGAGGATAGGATATGATAGCGGATAGGATATGTTAGAGGATAGGATAGGATAGAGGATAGGATAGGATAGAGGATAGGATAGGATAGAGGATAGGATAGGATAGAGGATAGGATAGGATAGAGAATAGGATAGGATAGAGGATAGGATAGGGTAGAGGATAGGATAGGATTGAGGGTACGATAGGATAGTGGATAGGGTTTGATAGAGGATAGGATAGGATAGAGGATATGATAGGATAGAGGATAGGATAGGATAGAGGATAGGATAGGATAGAGAATAGGATATAGGATTGGATAGGATAGAGGATAGAATAGGATAGAGGATAAGATAGGATAGAGGATAGGATATGATAGAGGATAGGATAGGATAGAGGATAGGAAAGGATAGAGGATAGGATAGGATAGAGGATAGGATAGGATAGAGGATAGGATAGGATAGAGAATAGCATATGATAGAGGATAGGATAGGATAGAGGATAGGATAGGATAGAGGATAGGATAGGATAGAGGATAGAGTAGGATAGAGGATAGGATAGGATAGCGGATAGGATATGTTAGAGGATAGGATAGGATAGAGGATAGGATAGGATAGAGATAGGATAGGATAGAGGATAGGATAGGATAGAGGATAGGATAGGATAGAGGATAGGATAGGTTGAGGATAGGATAGGATAGAGGATAGGATATGATAGCGGATAGGATATGTTAGAGGATAGGATAGGATAGAGGATAGGATAGGATAGAGGATAGGATAGGATAGAGGATAGGATAGGATAGAGGATAGGATAGGATAGAGAATAGGATAGGATAGAGGATAGGATAGGGTAGAGGATAGGATAGGATTGAGGGTACGATAGGATAGTGGATAGGGTTTGATAGAGGATAGGATAGGATAGAGTATATGATAGGATAGAGGATAGGATAGGATAGAGGATAGGATAGGATAGAGAATAGGATATAGGATTGGATAGGATAGAGGATAGAATAGGATAGAGGATAAGATAGGATAGAGGATAGGATATGATAGAGGATAGGATAGGATAGAGGATAGGAAAGGATAGAGGATAGGATAGGATAGAGGATAGGATAGGATAGAGGATAGGATAGGATAGAGAATAGGATAGGATAGAGGATAGGATAGCATAGAGGATAGGATAGGATTGAGGGTACGATAGGATAGAGGATAGAATAGGATAGAGGATAGGATAGAATAGAGGATAGGATAGGATAGAGGATAGAATAGGATAGAGAATAGGATAGGATAGAGGATGGGATAGGATAGAGGATAGGATACGATAGAGGGTAGGATAGGATACAGGATAGGATAGGATAGAGAATAGAATAGGATAGAGGATAGGATAGGATAGCGGATAGGATATGTTAGAGGATAGGATAGGATAGAGGATAGGATAGGATAGAGATAGGATAGGATAGAGGATAGGATAGGATAGAGGATAGCATAGGTTGAGGATAGGATAGGATAGAGGATAGGATAGGATAGCGGATAGGATATGTTAGAGGATAGGATAGGATAGAGGATAGGATAGGATAGAGGATAGGATAGGATAGAGGATAGGATAGGATAGAGGATAGGATACGATAGAGGATAGGATAGGATAGAGGATAAGATAGGATAGAGGATAGCATATGATAGAGGATAGGATAGGATAGAGGATAGGATAGGATAGAGAATAGGATAGGATAGAGGATAGGATAGCATAGAGGATAGGATACGATAGAGGATAGGATAGGATAGCGGATCGGATATGTTAGAGGATAGGATAGGATAGAGGATAGGATAGGATAGAGGATAGGATAGGATAGAGGATAGGATAGGATAGAGGTTAGGATAGAATAGAGGATAGGATACGATAGAGGATAGGATAGGATAGAGAATAGGATATAGGATTGGATAGGATAGAGGATAGAGTAGGATAGAGGATAGGATAGGATAGCGGATAGGATATGTTAGAGGATAGGATAGGATAGAGGATAGGATAGGATAGAGATAGGATAGGATAGAGGATAGGATAGGATAGAGGATAGGATAGGATAGAGGATAGGATAGGTTGAGGATAGGATAGGATAGAGGATAGGATATGATAGCGGATAGGATATGTTAGAGGATAGGATAGGATAGAGGATAGGATAGGATAGAGGATAGGATAGGATAGAGGATAGGATAGGATAGAGGATAGGATAGGATAGAGAATAGGATAGGATAGAGGATAGGATAGGGTAGAGGATAGGATAGGATTGAGGGTACGATAGGATAGTGGATAGGGTTTGATAGAGGATAGGATAGGATAGAGGATATGATAGGATAGAGGATAGGATAGGATAGAGGATAGGATAGGATAGAGAATAGGATATAGGATTGGATAGGATAGAGGATAGAATAGGATAGAGGATAAGATAGGATAGAGGATAGGATATGATAGAGGATAGGATAGGATAGAGGATAGGAAAGGATAGAGGATAGGATAGGATAGAGGATAGGATAGGATAGAGGATAGGATAGGATAGAGAATAGGATAGGATAGAGGATAGGATAGCATAGAGGATAGGATAGGATTGAGGGTACGATAGGATAGAGGATAGAATAGGATAGAGGATAGGATAGGATAGAGGATAGGATAGGATAGAGGATAGAATAGGATAGAGAATAGGATAGGATAGAGGATAGGATAGGATAGAGGATAGGATACGATAGAGGGTAGGATAGGATACAGGATAGGATAGGATAGAGAATAGAATAGGATAGAGGATAGGATAGGATAGCGGATAGGATATGTTAGAGGATAGGATAGGATAGAGGATAGGATAGGATAGAGATAGGATAGGATAGAGGATAGGATAGGATAGAGGATAGCATAGGTTGAGGATAGGATAGGATAGAGGATAGGATAGGATAGCGGATAGGATATGTTAGAGGATAGGATAGGATAGAGGATAGGATAGGATAGAGGATAGGATAGGATAGAGGATAGGATAGGATAGAGGATAGGATACGATAGAGGATAGGATAGGATAGAGGATAAGATAGGATAGAGGATAGCATATGATAGAGGATAGGATAGGATAGAGGATAGGATAGGATAGAGAATAGGATAGGATAGAGGATAGGATAGCATAGAGGATAGGATACGATAGAGGATAGGATAGGATAGCGGATCGGATATGTTAGAGGATAGGATAGGATAGAGGATAGGATAGGATAGAGGATAGGATAGGATAGAGGATAGGATAGGATAGAGGTTAGGATAGGATAGAGGATAGGATACGATAGAGGATAGGATAGGATAGAGAATAGGATATAGGATTGGATAGGATAGAGGATAGAGTAGGATAGAGGATAGGATAGGATAGCGGATAGGATATGTTAGAGGATAGGATAGGATAGAGGATAGGATAGGATAGAGATAGGATAGGATAGAGGATAGGATAGGATAGAGGATAGGATAGGATAGAGGATAGGATAGGTTGAGGATAGGATAGGATAGAGGATAGGATATGATAGCGGATAGGATATGTTAGAGGATAGGATAGGATAGAGGATAGGATAGGATAGAGGATAGGATAGGATAGAGGATAGGATAGGATAGAGGATAGGATAGGATAGAGGATAGGATAGGATAGAGAATAGGATAGGATAGAGGATAGGACAGGATAGAGGATAGGATACGATAGAGGGTAGGATAGGATACAGGATAGGATAGGATAGAGAATAGGATAGGATAGAGGATAGGATAGGATAGAGGATACGATATAGGATTGGATAGGATAGAGGATAGGATAGGATAGAGGATAGGATAGGGTAGAGGATAGGATAGGATAGAGGATAGGATAGGATAGAGGATAGGATAGGGTAGAGGATAGGATAGGATAGAGGATAATATACGGTAGAGGATAGGATAGGATAGAGGATAGGATAGGATAGAGGATAGGATAGGATAGAGGATAGGATAGGATAGAGGATAGGATAGGATAGAGGATAGGATAGGATAGAGGATAGGATAGGATAGAGGATAGGACAGGATAGAGGATAGGATAGGATAGAGGATAGGATAGGATAAACGATAGGATAGGATAGAGGATAGGATAGGATAGAGGATAGGATAAGATAGAGGATAGGATAGGATAGGATAGAGGATAGGATAGGATAGAGTATAGGATAGGATAGTGGATTGGATAGGATAGAGGATAGGATACGATAGAGGATAGGATAGGATAGAGAATAGGATATAGGATTGGCTAGGATAGAGGAGAGAATACGATAGAGGATAGGATAGGATAGAGGATAGGATATGATAGAGGATAGGATAGGATAGAGGATAGGATACGATAGAGGATAGGATAGGATAGCGGATCGGATATGTTAGAGGATAGGATAGGATAGAGGAAAGGATAGGATAGAGGATAGAATAGGATAGAGGATAGGATAGGATAGAGGATAGGATACGATAGAGGATATGATAGGATAGAGGATAGGATAGGATAGAGGATAGGATAGAATAGTGGATAGGATAGGATAGAGGATAGGATAGCGAATAGGATAGAGGATAGGATAGAGGATAGGATAGGATAGAGGATAGGATACGATAGAGGATAGGATAGGATAGAGGATAGGAAAGGATAAACGATAGGATAGGATAGAGGATAGGATAGGATAGAGGATAGGATATGATAGAGGATAGGATAGGATAGAGGATAGGATAGGATAGAGGATAGGATAGGATAGAGGATAGGATACGATAGAGGATAGGATAGGATAGAGAATAGGATATAGGATTGGATAGGATAGCGGATAGGATAGGATAGAGGATAGGATAGGATAGAGGATAGGATATGATAGAGGATAGGATAGGATAGAGGATAGGATAGGATAGAGGATAGGATACGATAGAGGATAGGATAGGATAGAGGATAGGATAGGATAGAGAATAGGATATAGGATTGGATAGGATAGCGGATAGGATAGGATAGAGGATAGGATAGGATAGAGGATAGGATATGATAGAGGATAGGATAGGATAGAGGATAGGATACGATAGAGGATAGGATAGGATAGAGAATAGGATATAGGATTGGATAGGATAGCGGATAGGATAGGATAGAGGTTAGGATACGATAGAGGATAGGATACGATAGAGGATAGGATTGGATAGGATAGAGGATAGAATAGGATAGAGGATAGGATAGGATATCGGATAGGATATGTTAGAGGATAGGATAGGATAGAGGATAGGATAGGATAGAGATAGGATAGGATAGAGGATAGGATAGGATAGAGGATAGGATAGGTTGAGGATAGGATAGGATAGAGGATAGGATAGGATAGCGGATAGGATAAGATAGAGGATAGGATAGGATAGAGGATAGGATAGGTTGAGGATAGGATAGGATAGAGAATAGGATAGGATAGAGGATAGGATAGGATAGAGGTTAGGATACGATAGAGGATAGGATACGATAGAGGATAGGATTGGATAGGATAGAGGATAGAATAGGATAGAGGATAGGATAGGATAGAGAATAGGATAGGTTAGAGGATAGGATAGGATAGAGGATAGGATACGATAGAGGGTAGGATAGGATACAGGATAGGATAGGATAGAGAATAGGATAGGATAGAGGATAGGATAGGATGGAGGATTGGGTAGGATAGACGATAGCATACGATAGAGGATAGGATAGGGTGGAGAATAGGATAGGATGGAGGATTGGGTAGGATAGAGGATAGGATAGGATAGAGGATAGGATAGGTTGAGGATAGGATAGGATAGAGGATAGGATAGGATAGAGGATAGGATAGGATAGAGAATAGGATAGGATAGAGGATAGGATAGGATAGAGGATAGGATAGGATTGAGGGTACGATAGGATAGTGGATAGGGTAGGATAGAGGATAGGATAGGATAGAGGATATGATAGGATAGAGGACAGGTTAGGATAGAGGATAGGATAGGATAGAGAATAGGATATAGGATTGGATAGGATAGAGGATAGAATAGGATAGAGGATAAGAATGGATAGAGGATAGCATATGATAGAGGATAGGATAGGATAGAGGATAGGATAGGATAGAGGATAGGATAGGGTAGAGGATAGGATAGGATAGAGAATAGGATAGGATAGAGGATAGGATAGCATAGAGGATAGGATACGATAGAGGATAGGATAGGATAGCGGATCGGATATGTTAGAGGATAGGATAGGATAGAGGATAGGATAGGATAGAGGATAGGATAGGATAGAGGATAGGATAGGATAGAGGTTAGGATAGGATAGAGGATAGGATACGATAGAGGATAGGATAGGATAGAGAATAGGATATAGGATTGGATAGGATAGAGGATAGAGTAGGATAGAGGATAGGATAGGATAGCGGATAGGATATGTTAGAGGATAGGATAGGATAGAGGATAGGATAGGATAGAGATAGGATAGGATAGAGGATAGGATAGGATAGAGGATAGGATAGGATAGAGGATAGGATAGGTTGAGGATAGGATAGGATAGAGGATAGGATATGATAGCGGATAGGATATGTTAGTTGATAGGATAGGATAGAGGATAGGATAGGATAGAGGATAGGATAGGATAGAGGATAGGATAGGATAGAGAATAGGATAGGATAGAGGATAGCATAGGGTAGAGGATAGGATAGGATTGAGGGTACGATAGGATAGTGGATAGGGTTTGATAGAGGATAGGATAGGATAGAGGATATGATAGGATAGAGGATAGGATAGGATAGAGGATAGGATAGGATAGTGAATAGGATATAGGATTGGATAGGATAGAGGATAGAATAGGATAGAGGATAAGATAGGATAGAGGATAGGATATGATAGAGGATAGGATAGGATAGAGGATAGGAAAGGATAGAGGATAGGATAGGATAGAGGATAGGATAGGATAGAGGATAGGATAGGATAGAGAATAGGATAGGATAGAGGATAGGATAGCATAGAGGATAGGATAGGATTGAGGGTACGATAGGATAGAGGATAGAATAGGATAGAGGATAGGATAGGATAGAGGATAGGATAGGATAGAGGATAGAATAGGATAGAGAATAGGATAGGATAGAGGATAGGATAGGATAGAGGATAGGATACGATAGAGGGTAGGATAGGATACAGGATAGGATAGGATAGAGAATAGAATAGGATAGAGGATAGGATAGGATAGCGGATAGGATATGTTAGAGGATAGGATAGGATAGAGGATAGGATAGGATAGAGATAGGATAGGATAGAGGATAGGATAGGATAGAGGATAGCATAGGTTGAGGATAGGATAGGATAGAGGATAGGATAGGATAGCGGATAGGATATGTTAGAGGATAGGATAGGATAGAGGATAGGATAGGATAGAGGATAGGATAGGATAGAGGATAGGATAGGATAGAGGATAGGATAGGATTGAGGGTACGATAGGATAGTGGATAGGGTAGGATAGAGGATAGGATAGGATAGAGGATATGATAGGATAGAGGACAGGTTAGGATAGAGGATAGGATAGGATAGAGAATAGGATATAGGATTGGATAGGATAGAGGATAGAATAGGATAGAGGATAAGATAGGATAGAGGATAGCATATGATAGAGGATAGGATAGGATAGAGGATAGGATAGGATAGAGGATAGGATAGGGTAGAGGATAGGATAGGATAGAGAATAGGATAGGATAGAGGATAGGATAGCATAGAGGATAGGATACGATAGAGGATAGGATAGGATAGCGGATCGGATATGTTAGAGGATAGGATATTATAGAGGATAGGATAGGATAGAGGATAGGATAGGATAGAGGATAGGATAGGATAGAGGTTAGGATAGGATAGAGGATAGGATACGATAGAGGATAGGATAGGATAGAGAATAGGATATAGGATTGGATAGGATAGAGGATAGAGTAGGATAGAGGATAGGATAGGATAGCGGATAGGATATGTTAGAGGATAGGATAGGATAGAGGATAGGATAGGATAGAGATAGGATAGGATAGAGGATAGGATAGGATAGAGGATAGGATAGGATAGAGGATAGGATAGGTTGAGGATAGGATAGGATAGAGGATAGGATATGATAGCGGATAGGATATGTTAGAGGATAGGATAGGATAGAGGATAGGATAGGATAGAGGATAGGATAGGATAGAGGATAGGATAGGATAGAGGATAGGATAGGATAGAGAATAGGATAGGATAGAGGATAGGATAGGGTAGAGGATAGGATAGGATTGAGGGTACGATAGGATAGTGGATAGGGTTTGATAGAGGATAGGATAGGATAGAGGATATGATAGGATAGAGGATAGGATAGGATAGAGGATAGGATAGGATAGAGAATAGGATATAGGATTGGATAGGATAGAGGATAGAATAGGATAGAGGATAAGATAGGATAGAGGATAGGATATGATAGAGGATAGGATAGGATAGAGGATAGGAAAGGATAGAGGATAGGATAGGATAGAGGATAGGATAGGATAGAGGATAGGATAGGATAGAGAATAGGATAGGATAGAGGATAGGATAGCATAGAGGATAGGATAGGATTGAGGGTACGATAGGATAGAGGATAGAATAGGATAGAGGATAGGATAGGATAGAGGATAGGATAGGATAGAGGATAGAATAGGATAGAGAATAGGATAGGATAGAGGATAGGATAGGATAGAGGATAGGATACGATAGAGGGTAGGATAGGATACAGGATAGGATAGGATAGAGAATAGAATAGGATAGAGGATAGGATAGGATAGCGGATAGGATATGTTAGAGGATAGGATAGGATAGAGGATAGGATAGGATAGAGATAGGATAGGATAGAGGATAGGATAGGATAGAGGATAGCATAGGTTGAGGATAGGATAGGATAGAGGATAGGATAGGATAGCGGATAGGATATGTTAGAGGATAGGATAGGATAGAGGATAGGATAGGATAGAGGATAGGATAGGATAGAGGATAGGATAGGATAGAGGATAGGATACGATAGAGGATAGGATAGGATAGAGAATAGGATATAGGATTGGATAGGATAGCGGATAGGATAGGATAGAGGATAGGATAGGATAGAGGATAGGATATGATAGAGGATAGGATAGGATAGAGGATAGGATAGGATAGAGGATAGGATACGATAGAGGATAGGATAGGATAGAGAATAGGATATAGGATTGGATGGGTTAGAGGATAGGATAGGATAGAGGATAGGATACGATAGAGGATAGGATAGGATAGCGGATCGGATATGTTAGAAGATAGGATAGGACAGAGGATAGGATAGGATAGAGGATAGGATAGGATAGAGGATAGGATAGGATAGAGGATAGGATACGAAAGAGGATAGGATAGGATAGAGAATAGGATATAGGATTGGATAGGATAGCGGATAGGATAGGATAGAGGATAGGATAGGATAGAGGATAGGATAGGATTGAGGGTACGATAGGATAGTGGATAGTGTAGGATAGAGGATAGGATAGGATAGAGGATATGATAGGATAGAGGATAGGTTAGGATAGAGGATAGGATAGGATAGAGAATAGGATATAGGATTGGATAGGATAGAGGATAGAATAGGATAGAGGATAAGATAGGATAGAGGATAGGATATGATAGAGGGTAGGATAGGATAGAGGATAGGATAGGATACAGGATAGAATAGGATAGAGGATAGGATAGGGTAGAGGATAGGATAGGATAGAGAATAGGATAGGATAGAGGATAGGATAGCATAGAGGATAGGATAGGATTGAGGGTAGGATAGGATAGTGGATAGGATAGGATAGAGGATAGGATAGGATAGAGGATATGATATGATAGAGGATAGGATAGGATAGAGGATAGGATAGAATAGTGGATAGGATAGGATGGAGGATAGGATAGAGGATAGGATAGAGGATAGGATAGGATAGAGGATAGGATACGATAGAGGATAGGATAGGATAGAGGATAGGAAAGGATAAACGATAGAATAGTATAGATGATAGGATAGGATAGAGGATAGGATAGGATAGAGGATAGGATAGGATAGAGGATAGGATAGGGTAGAGGATAGGATAGGATAGAGGATAGGATAGGATAGAGGATAGGATAGGGTAGAGGATAGGATAGGATAGAGGATAATATACGGTAGAGGATAGGATAGGATAGAGGATAGGATAGGATAGAGGATAGGATAGGATAGAGGATAGGATAGGATAGAGGATAGGATAGGATAAACGATAGGATAGGATAGAGGATAGGATAGGATAGAGGATAGGATAAGATAGAGGATAGGATAGGATAGGATAGAGGATAGGATAGGTTAGAGTATAGGATAGGATAGTGGATTGGATAGGATAGAGGATAGGATACGATAGAGGATAGGATAGGATAGAGAATAGGATATAGGATTGGCTAGGATAGAGGAGAGAATACGATAGAGGATAGGATAGGATAGAGGATAGGATATGATAGAGGATAGGATAGGATAGAGGATAGGATACGATAGAGGATAGGATAGGATAGCGGATTGGATATGTTAGAGGATAGGATAGGATAGAGGAAAGGATAGGATAGAGGATAGGATAGGATAGAGGATAGGATACGATAGAGGATAGGATACGATAGAGGATATGATAGGATAGAGGATAGGATAGGATAGAGGATAGGATAGAATAGTGGATAGGATAGGATAGAGGATAGGATAGCGAATAGGATAGAGGATAGGATAGAGGATAGGATAGGATAGAGGATAGGATACGATAGAGGATAGGATAGGATAGAGGATAGGAAAGGATAAACGATAGGATAGGATAGAGGATAGGATAGGATAGAGGATAGGATATGATAGAGGATAGGATAGGATAGAGGATAGGATAGGATAGAGGATAGGATAGGATAGAGGATAGGATACGATAGAGGATAGGATAGGATAGAGAATAGGATATAGGATTGGATAGGATAGCGGATAGGATAGGATAGAGGATAGGATAGGATAGAGGATAGGATATGATAGAGGATAGGATAGGATAGAGGATAGGATACGATAGAGGATAGGATAGGATAGAGGATAGGATACGATAGAGGATAGGATAGGATAGCGGATCGGATATGTTAGAGGATAGGATAGGATAGAGGATAGGATAGGATAGAGGATAGGATAGGATAGAGGTTAGGATACGATAGAGGATAGGATACGATAGAGGATAGGATTGGATAGGATAGAGGATAGAATAGGATAGAGGATAGGATAGGATAGCGGATCGGATATGTTAGAGGATAGGATAGGATAGAGGATAGGATAGGGTAGAGGGTAGGATAGGATTGAGGGTACGATAGGATAGTGGATAGGGTTTGATAGAGGATAGGATAGGATAGAGGATATGATAGGATAGAGGATAGGATAGGATAGAGGATAGGATAGGGTAGAGAATAGGATAGGATAGAGGATAGGATAGGATAGAGGATAGGATACGATAGAGGGTAGGATAGGATACAGGATAGGATAGGATAGAGAATAGGATAGGATAGAGGATAGGATATAGGATTGGCTAGGACAGAGGATAGAATAGGATAGAGGATAGGATAGGATAGAGGATAGGATAGGATAGAGGATAGGATAGGATAGAGGATAGGATAGGATAGAGTATAGGATATAGGATTGGATAGGATAGAGGATAGAATAGGATAGAGGATAGGATAGGATAGCGGATAGGATATGTTAGAGGATAGGATACGATAGAGGATAGGATAGGATAGAGATAGGATAGGATAGAGGATAGGATAGGATAGCGGATAGGATATGTTAGAGGATAGGATAGGATAGAGGATAGGATAGGATAGAGGATAGGATAGGATAGAGTATAGGATATGATAGAGGATAGGATAGGATAGAGGATAGGATAGGATACAGGATAGAATAGGATAGAGGATAGGATAGGGTAGAGGATAGGATAGGATAGAGAATAGGATAGGATAGAGGATAGGATAGCATAGAGGATAGGATAGGATTGAGGGTAGGATAGGATAGTGGATAGGATAGGATAGAGGATAGGATAGGATAGAGGATATGATATGATAGAGGATAGGATAGGATAGAGGATAGGATAGAATAGTGGATAGGATAGGATGGAGGATAGGATAGAGGATAGGATAGAGGATAGGATAGGATAGAGGATAGGATACGATAGAGGATAGGATAGGATAGAGGATAGGAAAGGATAAACGATAGAATAGGATAGATGATAGGATAGGATAGAGGATAGGATAGGATAGAGGATAGGATAGGATAGAGGATAGGATAGGATAGTGGATTGGATAGGATAGAGGATAGGATACGATAGAGGATAGGATAGGATAGAGAATAGGATATAGTATTGGCTAGGACAGAGGATAGAATAGGATAGAGCATAGGATAGGATAGAGGATAGGATAGGATAGAGGATAGGATAGGATAGAGAATAGGATAGGATAGAGGATAGGACAGGATAGAGGATAGGATACGATAGAGGGTAGGATAGGATACAGGATAGGATAGGATAGAGAATAGGATAGGATAGAGGATAGGATAGGATAGAGGATACGATATAGGATTGGATAGGATAGACAATAGGATAGGATAGAGGATAGGATAGGGTAGAGGATAGGATAGGATAGAGGATAGGATAGGATAGAGGATAGGATAGGGTAGAGGATAGGATAGGATAGAGGATAATATACGGTAGAGGATAGGATAGGATAGAGGATAGGATAGGATAGAGGATAGGATAGGATAGAGGATAGGATAGGATAGAGGATAGGATAGGATAGAGGATAGGATAGGATAGAGGATAGGATAGGATAGAGGATAGGATACGATAGAGGATAGGATAGGATAGCGGATCGGATATGTTAGAGGATAGGATAGGATAGAGGAAAGGATAGGATAGAGGATAGAATAGGATAGAGGATAGGATAGGATAGAGGATAGGATACGATAGAGGATATGATAGGATAGAGGATAGGATAGGATAGAGGATAGGATAGAATAGTGGATAGGATAGGATAGAGGATAGGATAGCGAATAGGATAGAGGATAGGATAGAGGATAGGATAGGATAGAGGATAGGATACGATAGAGGATAGGATAGGATAGAGGATAGGAAAGGATAAACGATAGGATAGGATAGAGGATAGGATAGGATAGAGGATAGGATATGATAGAGGATAGGATAGGATAGAGGATAGGATAGGATAGAGGATAGGATAGGATAGAGGATAGGATACGATAGAGGATAGGATAGGATAGAGAATAGGATATAGGATTGGATAGGATAGCGGATAGGATAGGATAGAGGATAGGATAGGATAGAGGATAGGATATGATAGAGGATAGGATAGGATAGAGGATAGGATAGGATAGAGGATAGGATACGATAGAGGATAGGATAGGATAGAGGATAGGATAGGATAGAGAATAGGATATAGGATTGGATAGGATAGCGGATAGGATAGGATAGAGGATAGGATAGGATAGAGGATAGGATATGATAGAGGATAGGATAGGATAGAGGATAGGATACGATAGAGGATAGGATAGGATAGAGAATAGGATATAGGATTGGATAGGATAGCGGATAGGATAGGATAGAGGTTAGGATACGATAGAGGATAGGATACGATAGAGGATAGGATTGGATAGGATAGAGGATAGAATAGGATAGAGGATAGGATAGGATAGCGGATAGGATATGTTAGAGGATAGGATAGGATAGAGGATAGGATAGGATAGAGATAGGATAGGATAGAGGATAGGATAGGATAGAGGATAGGATAGGTTGAGGATAGGATAGGATAGAGGATAGGATAGGATAGCGGATAGGATAGGATAGAGGATAGGATAGGATAGTGGATAGGATAGGTTGAGGATAGGATAGGATAGAGGATAGGATAGGATAGCGGATAGGATAGGATAGAGGATAGGATAGGATAGAGGATAGGATAGGATAGAGAATAGGATAGGATAGAGGATAGGATAGGATAGAGGTTAGGATACGATAGAGGATAGGATACGATAGAGGATAGGATTGGATAGGATAGAGGATAGAATAGGATAGAGGATAGGATAGGATAGAGAATAGGATAGGATAGAGGATAGGATAGGATAGAGGATAGGATACGATAGAGGGTAGGATAGGATACAGGATAGGATAGGATAGAGAATAGGATAGGATAGAGGATAGGATAGGATGGAGGATTGGGTAGGATAGAGGATAGGATAGGATAGAGGATATGATAGGATAGAGGATAGGATATAGGATTGGATAGGATAGAGGATAGAATAGGATAGAGGATAAAATAGGATAGAGGATAGGATATGATAGAGGATAGGATAGGATAGGATAGAGGATAGGATAGGATAGAGGATAGGATAGGATAGAGGATAGGATAGAATAGAGAATAGGATAGGATAGAGGATAGGATAGGATAGAGGATAGGATAGGATAGAGGATAGGATACGATAGAGGATAGGATAGGATAGCGGATCGGATATGTTAGAAGATAGGATAGGACAGAGGATAGGATAGGATAGAGGATAGGATAGGATAGAGGATAGGATAGGATAGAGGATAGGATACGATAGAGGATAGGATAGGATAGAGAATAGGATATAGGATTGGATAGGATAGCGGATAGGATAGGATAGAGGATAGGATAGGATAGAGGATAGGATATGATAGAGGATAGGATAGGATAGAGGATAGGATAGGATAGAGGATAGGATAGGATAGCGGATAGGATATGTTAGAGGATAGGATAGGATAGAGGATAGGATAGGATAGAGGATAGGATAGGATAGAGGATAGGATAGGATAGAGGATAGGATAGGATAGAGAATAGGATAGGATAGAGGATAGGATAGGATAGAGGATAGGATAGGATAGAGGATAGGATAGGATAGAGAATAGGATAGGATAGAGGATAGGATAGGATAGAGGATAGGATAGGATTGAGGGTACGATAGGATAGTGGATAGGGTAGGATAGAGGATAGGATAGGATAGAGGATATGATAGGATAGAGGATAGGTTAGGATAGAGGATAGGATAGGATAGAGAATAGGATATAGGATTGGATAGGATAGAGGATAGAATAGGATAGAGGATAAGATAGGATAGAGGATAGGATATGATAGAGGATAGGATAGGATAGAGGATAGGATAGGATACAGGATAGAATAGGATAGAGGATAGGATAGGGTAGAGGATAGGATAGGATAGAGAATAGGATAGGATAGAGGATAGGATAGCATAGAGGATAGGATAGGATTGAGGGTAGGATAGGATAGTGGATAGGATAGGATAGAGGATAGGATAGGATAGAGGATATGATATGATAGAGGATAGGATAGGATAGAGGATAGGATAGAATAGTGGATAGGATAGGATGGAGGATAGGATAGAGGATAGGATAGAGGATAGGATAGGATAGAGGATAGGATACGATAGAGGATAGGATAGGATAGAGGATAGGAAAGGATAAACGATAGAATAGGATAGATGATAGGATAGGATAGAGGATAGGATAGGATAGAGGATAGGATAGGATAGAGGATAGGATAGGATAGTGGATTGGATAGGATAGAGGATAGGATACGATAGAGGATAGGATAGGATAGAGAATAGGATATAGGATTGGCTAGGACAGAGGATAGAATAGGATAGAGGATAGGATAGGATAGAGGATAGGATAGGATAGAGGATAGGATAGGATAGAGAATAGGATAGGATAGAGGATAGGACAGGATAGTGGATAGGATACGATAGAGGGTAGGATAGGATACAGGATAGGATAGGATAGAGAATAGGATAGGATAGAGGATAGGATAGGATAGAGGATACGATATAGGATTGGATAGGATAGAGGATAGGATAGGATAGAGGATAGGATAGGGTAGAGGATAGGATAGGATAGAGGATAGGATAGGATAGAGGATAGGATAGGGTAGAGGATAGGATAGGATAGAGGATAATATACGGTAGAGGATAGGATAGGATAGAGGATAGGATAGGATAGAGGATAGGATAGGATAGAGGATAGGATAGGATAGAGGATAGGATAGGATAGATGATAGGATAGGATAGAGGATAGGATAGGATAGAGGATAGGATAGGATAAACGATAGGATAGGATAGAGGATAGGATAGGATAGAGGATAGGATAAGATAGAGGATAGGATAGGATAGGATAGAGGATAGGATAGGATAGAGTATAGGATAGGATAGTGGATTGGATAGGATAGAGGATAGGATACGATAGAGGATAGGATAGGATAGAGAATAGGATATAGGATTGGCTAGGATAGAGGAGAGAATACGATAGAGGATAGGATAGGATAGAGGATAGGATATGATAGAGGATAGGATAGGATAGAGGATAGGATACGATAGAGGATAGGATAGGATAGCGGATCGGATATGTTAGAGGATAGGATAGGATAGAGGAAAGGATAGGATAGAGGATAGGATAGGATAGAGGATAGGATAGGATAGAGGATAGGATACGATAGAGGATATGATAGGATAGAGGATAGGATAGGATAGAGGATAGGATAGAATAGTGGATAGGATAGGATAGAGGATAGGATAGCGAATAGGATAGAGGATAGGATAGAGGATAGGATAGGATAGAGGATAGGATACGATAGAGGATAGGATAGGATAGAGGATAGGAAAGGATAAACGATAGGATAGGATAGAGGATAGGATAGGATAGAGGATAGGATATGATAGAGGATAGGATAGGATAGAGGATAGGATAGGATAGAGGATAGGATAGGATAGAGGATAGGATACGATAGAGGATAGGATAGGATAGAGAATAGGATATAGGATTGGATAGGATAGCGGATAGGATAGGATAGAGGATAGGATAGGATAGAGGATAGGATATGATAGAGGATAGGATAGGATAGAGGATAGGATACGATAGAGGATAGGATAGGATAGAGGATAGGATACGATAGAGGATAGGATAGGATAGCGGATCGGATATGTTAGAGGATAGGATAGGATAGAGGATAGGATAGGATAGAGGATAGGATAGGATAGAGGTTAGGATACGATAGAGGATAGGATACGATAGAGGATAGTATTGGATAGGATAGAGGATAGAATAGGATAGAGGATAGGATAGGATAGCGGATAGGATATGTTAGAGGATAGGATAGGATAGAGGATAGGATAGGATAGAGAGAGGATAGGATAGAGGATAGGATAGGATAGAGGATAGGATAGGTTGAGGATAGGAGAGGATAGAGGATAGGATAGGATAGCGGATAGGATAGGATAGAGGATAGGATAGGATAGAGGATAGGATAGGATAGAGAATAGGATAGGATAGAGGATAGGATAGGGTAGAGGATAGGATAGGATTGAGGGTACGATAGGATAGTGGATAGGGTTTGATAGAGGATAGGATAGGATAGAGGATATGATAGGATAGAGGATAGGATAGGATACAGGATAGGATAGGATAGAGAATAGGATAGGATAGAGGATAGGATAGGATAGAGGATAGGATACGATAGAGGGTAGGATAGGATACAGGATAGGATAGGATAGAGAATAGGATAGGATAGAGGATAGGATAGGATGGAGGATTGGGTAGGATAGACGATAGCATACGATAGACGATAGGATAGGGTGGAGAATAGGATAGGATGGAGGATTGGGTAGGATAGAGGATAGGATACGGTAGAGGATAGGATAGGATAGCGAACACGATAGAGGATTGGATAGGATAGAGGATAGGATAGGATAGAGTATAGGATAGGATAGAGGATAGGATAGGATAGAGGATAGGATAGGATAGAGAATAGGATAGGATAGAGGATAGGATAGGATAGAGGATAGGATAGGATTGAGGGTACGATAGGATAGTGGATAGGATAGGATAGAGGATAGGATAGGATAGAGGATATGATAGGATAGAGGATAGGATATAGGATTGGATAGGATAGAGGATAGAATAGGATAGAGGATAAAATAGGATAGAGGATAGGATATGATAGAGGATAGGATAGGATAGGATAGAGGATAGGATAGGATAGAGGATAGGATAGGATAGAGGATAGGATAGGATAGGATAGAGGATAGGATAGGATAGAGGATAGGATAGGATAGAGAATAGGATAGGATAGAGGATAGGATAGGATAGAAGATAGGATAGGATTGAGGGTACGATAGGATAGTGGATAGGATAGGATAGAGGATAGGATAGGATAGAGGATATGATAGGATAGAGGATAGGATAGGATAGAGGATAGGATAGAATAGTGGATAGGATAGGATAGAGGATAGGATAGGATAGAGGATAGGATAGGATAGAGAATAGGATAGGATAGAGGATAGGATAGGATAGAGGATAGGATAGGATAGAGGATAGGATACGATAGAGGATAGGATAGGATAGAGGATAGGATAGGATAGAGGATAGGATAGGATAGAGGATAGGATATAATAGAGGATAGGATAGGATAGAGGATAGGATACGATAGAGGATAGGATAGGATAGCGGATCGGATATGTTAGAAGATAGGATAGGACAGAGGATAGGATAGGATAGAGGATAGGATAGGATAGAGGATAGGATAGGATAGAGGATAGGATACGATAGAGGATAGGATAGGATAGAGAATAGGATATAGGATTGGATAGGATAGAGGATAGGATAGGATAGAGGATAGGAATAGGATAGAGGATAGGATATGATAGAGGATAGGATAGGATAGAGGATAGGATAGGGTAGAGGATAGGATAGGATAGAGGATAATATACGGTAGAGGATAGGATAGGATAGAGGATAGGATAGGATAGAGGATAGGATAGGATAGAGGATAGGATAGGATAGAGGATAGGATAGGATAGAGGATAGGATATGATAGAGGATAGGATAGGATAGAGGATAGGATACGATAGAGGATAGGATAGGATAGCGGATCGGATATGTTAGAAGATAGGATAGGATAGAGAATAGGATATAGGATTGGATAGGATAGCGGATAGGATAGGATAGAGGATAGGATAGGATAGAGGATAGGATATGATAGAGGATAGGATAGGATAGAGGATAGGATACGATAGAGGATAGGATAGGATAGCGGATCGGATATGTTAGAAGATAGGATAGGACAGAGGATAGGATAGGATAGAGGATAGGATAGGATAGAGGATAGGATAGGATAGAGGATAGGATACGATAGAGGATAGGATAGGATAGAGAATAGGATATAGGATTGGATAGGATAGCGGATAGGATAGGATAGAGGATAGGATAGGATAGAGGATAGGATATGATAGAGGATAGGATAGGATAGAGGATAGGATAGGATAGAGGATAGGATACGATAGAGGATAGGATAGGATAGAGAATAGGATATAGGATTGGATGGGTTAGAGGATAGAATAGGATAGAGGATAGGATAGGATAGAGTATAGGATATAGGATTGGATAGGATAGAGGATAGAATAGGATAGAGGATTGGATAGGATAGCGGATAGGATATGTTAGAGGATAGGATACGATAGAGGATAGGATAGGATAGAGATAGGATAGGATAGAGGATAGGATAGGATAGAGGATAGGATAGGTTGAGGATAGGATAGGATAGAGGATAGGATAGGATAGCGGATAGGATATGTTAGAGGATAGGATAGGATAGAGGATAGGATAGGATAGAGGATAGGATAGGATAGAGGATAGGATAGGATAGAGGATAGGATAGGATAGAGGATAGGATAGGATAGAGGATAGGATAGGATAGAGGATAGTATTGGATAGGATAGAGGATAGAATAGGATAGAGGATAGGATAGGATAGCGGATAGGATATGTTAGAGGATAGGATAGGATAGAGGATAGGATAGGATAGAGATAGGATAGGATAGAGGATAGGATAGGATAGAGGATAGGATAGGTTGAGGATAGGATAGGATAGAGGATAGGATAGGATAGCGGATAGGATAGGATAGAGGATAGGATAGGATAGAGGATAGGATAGGATAGAGAATAGGATAGGATAGAGGATAGGATAGGGTAGAGGATAGGATAGGATTGAGGGTACGATAGGATAGTGGATAGGGTTTGATAGAGGATAGTATAGGATAGAGGATATGATAGGATAGAGGATAGGATAGGATAGAGGATAGGATAGGATAGAGAATAGGATAGGATAGAGGATAGGATAGGATAGAGGATAGGATACGATAGAGGGTAGGATAGGATACAGGATAGGATAGGATAGAGAATAGGATAGGATAGAGGATAGGATAGGATGGAGGATTGGGTAGGATAGACGATAGCATACGATAGACGATAGGATAGGGTGGAGAATAGGATAGGATGGAGGATTGGGTAGGATAGAGGATAGGATACGGTAGAGGATAGGATAGGATAGCGAACACGATAGAGGATTGGATAGGATAGAGGATAGGATAGGATAGAGTATAGGATAGGATAGAGGATAGGATAGGATAGAGGATAGGATAGGATAGAGAATAGGATAGGATAGAGGATAGGATAGGATAGAGGATAGGATAGGATTGAGGGTACGATAGGATAGTGGATAGGATAGGATAGAGGATAGGATAGGATAGAGGATATGATAGGATAGAGGATAGGATATAGGATTGGATAGGATAGAGGATAGAATAGGATAGAGGATAAAATAGGATAGAGGATAGGATATGATAGAGGATAGGATAGGATAGGATAGAGGATAGGATAGGATAGAGGATAGGATAGGATAGAGGATAGGATAGGATAGGATAGAGGATAGGATAGGATAGAGGATAGGATAGGATAGAGAATAGGATAGGATAGAGGATAGGATAGGATAGAAGATAGGATAGGATTGAGGGTACGATAGGATAGTGGATAGGATAGGATAGAGGATAGGATAGGATAGAGGATATGATAGGATAGAGGATAGGATAGGATAGAGGATAGGATAGAATAGTGGATAGGATAGGATAGAGGATAGGATAGGATAGAGGATAGGATAGGATAGAGAATAGGATAGGATAGAGGATAGGATAGGATAGAGGATAGGATAGGATAGAGGATAGGATACGATAGAGGATAGGATAGGATAGAGGATAGGAAAGGATAAACGATAGGATAGGATAGAGGATAGGATAGGATAGAGGATAGGATATAATAGAGGATAGGATAGGATAGAGGATAGGATACGATAGAGGATAGGATAGGATAGCGGATCGGATATGTTAGAAGATAGGATAGGACAGAGGATAGGATAGGATAGAGGATAGGATAGGATAGAGGATAGGATAGGATAGAGGATAGGATACGATAGAGGATAGGATAGGATAGAGAATAGGATATAGGATTGGATAGGATAGCGGATAGGATAGGATAGAGGATAGGATAGGATAGAGGATAGGATATGATAGAGGATAGGATAGGATAGAGGATAGGATAGGATAGAGGATAGGATACGATAGAGGATAGGATAGGATAGAGGATAGGATAGGATAGAGAATAGGATATAGGATTGGATAGGATAGCGGATAGGATAGGATAGAGGATAGGATAGGATAGAGGATAGGATATGATAGAGGATAGGATAGGATAGAGGATAGGATACGATAGAGGATAGGATAGGATAGCGGATCGGATATGTTAGAAGATAGGATAGGATAGAGAATAGGATATAGGATTGGATAGGATAGCGGATAGGATAGGATAGAGGATAGGATAGGATAGAGGATAGGATATGATAGAGGATAGGATAGGATAGAGGATAGGATACGATAGAGGATAGGATAGGATAGCGGATCGGATATGTTAGAAGATAGGATAGGACAGAGGATAGGATAGGATAGAGGATAGGATAGGATAGAGGATAGGATAGGATAGAGGATAGGATACGATAGAGGATAGGATAGGATAGAGAATAGGATATAGGATTGGATAGGATAGCGGATAGGATAGGATAGAGGATAGGATAGGATAGAGGATAGGATATGATAGAGGATAGGATAGGATAGAGGATAGGATAGGATAGAGGATAGGATACGATAGAGGATAGGATAGGATAGAGAATAGGATATAGGATTGGATGGGTTAGAGGATAGAATAGGATAGAGGATAGGATAGGATAGAGTATAGGATATAGGATTGGATAGGATAGAGGATAGAATAGGATAGAGGATTGGATAGGATAGCGGATAGGATATGTTAGAGGATAGGATACGATAGAGGATAGGATAGGATAGAGATAGGATAGGATAGAGGATAGGATAGGATAGAGGATAGGATAGGTTGAGGATAGGATAGGATAGAGGATAGGATAGGATAGCGGATAGGATATGTTAGAGGATAGGATAGGATAGAGGATAGGATAGGATAGAGGATAGGATAGGATAGAGGATAGGATAGGATAGAGGATAGGATAGGATAGAGAATAGGATAGGATAGAGGATAGGATAGGATAGAGGATAGGATAGGATTGAGGGTACGATAGGATAGTGGATAGGGTAGGATAGAGGATAGGATAGGATAGTGGATAGGATAGGATGGAGGATAGGATAGAGGATAGGATAGAGGATAGGATAGGATAGAGGATAGGATACGATAGAGGATAGGATAGGATAGAGGATAGGAAAGGATAAACGATAGAATAGGATAGATGATAGGATAGGATAGAGGATAGGATAGGATAGAGGATAGGATAGGATAGAGGATAGGATAGGATAGGATAGAGGATAGAATAGGATAGAGGATAGGATAGGGTAGAGGATAGGATAGGATAGAGAATAGGATAGGATAGAGGATAGGATAGCATAGAGGATAGGATAGGATTGAGGGTAGGATAGGATAGTGGATAGGATAGGATAGAGGATAGGATAGGATAGAGGATATGATATGATAGAGGATAGGATAGGATAGAGGATAGGATAGAATAGTGGATAGGATAGGATGGAGGATAGGATAGAGGATAGGATAGAGGATAGGATAGGATAGAGGATAGGATACGATAGAGGATAGGATAGGATAGAGGATAGGAAAGGATAAACGATAGAATAGGATAGATGATAGGATAGGATAGAGGATAGGATAGGATAGAGGATAGGATAGGATAGAGGATAGGATAGGATAGGATAGAGGATATAATAGGATAGTGGATTGGATAGGATAGAGGATAGGATACGATAGAGGATAGGATAGGATAGAGAATAGCATATAGGATTGGCTAGGACAGAGGATAGAATAGGATAGAGGATAGGATAGGATAGAGGATAGGATAGGATAGAGGATAGGATAGGATAGAGAATAGGATAGGATAGAGGATAGGACAGGATAGAGGATAGGATACGATAGAGGGTAGGATAGGATACAGGATAGGATAGGATAGAGAATAGGATAGGATAGAGGATAGGATAGGATAGAGGATACGATATAGGATTGGATAGGATAGAGGATAGGATAGGATAGAGGATAGGATAGGGTAGAGGATAGGATAGGATAGAGGATAGGATAGGATAGAGGATAGGATAGGGTAGAGGATAGGATAGGATAGAGGATAATATACGGTAGAGGATAGGATAGGATAGAGGATAGGATAGGATAGAGGATAGGATAGGATAGAGGATAGGATAGGATAGAATATAGGATAGGATAGAGGATAGGATAGGATAAACGATAGGATAGGATAGAGGATAGGATAGGATAGAGGATAGGATAAGATAGAGGATAGGATAGGATAGGATAGAGGATAGGATAGGATAGAGTATAGGATAGGATAGTGGATTGGATAGGATAGAGGATAGGATACGATAGAGGATAGGATAGGATAGAGAATAGGATATAGGATTGGCTAGGATAGAGGAGAGAATACGATAGAGGATAGGATAGGATAGAGGATAGGATATGATAGAGGATAGGATAGGATAGAGGATAGGATACGATAGAGGATAGGATAGGATAGCGGATCGGATATGTTAGAGGATAGGATAGGATAGAGGAAAGGATAGGATAGAGGATAGGATAGGATAGAGGATAGGATAGGATAGAGGATAGGATACGATAGAGGATATGATAGGATAGAGGATAGGATAGCGAATAGGATAGACGATAGGATAGAGGATAGGAAAGGATAAACGATAGGATAGGATAGAGGATAGGATAGGATAGAGGATAGGATATGATAGAGGATAGGATAGGATAGAGGATAGGATAGGATAGAGGATAGGATAGGATAGAGGATAGGATACGATAGAGGATAGGATAGGATAGAGAATAGGATATAGGATTGGATAGGATAGCGGATAGGATAGGATAGAGGATAGGATAGGATAGAGGATAGGATATGATAGAGGATAGGATAGGATAGAGGATAGGATACGATAGAGGATAGGATAGGATAGAGGATAGGATACGATAGAGGATAGGATAGGATAGCGGATCGGATATGTTAGAGGATAGGATAGGATAGAGGATAGGATAGGATGGAGGATAGGATAGGATAGAGGTTAGGATACGATAGAGGATAGGATACGATAGAGGATAGGATTGGATAGGATAGAGGATAGAATAGGATAGAGGATAGGATAGGATAGCGGATAGGATATGTTAGAGGATAGGATAGGATAGAGGATAGGATAGGATAGAGATAGGATAGGATAGAGAATAGGATATAGGATTGGATAGGATAGCGGATAGGATAGGATAGAGGATAGGATAGGATAGAGGATAGGATATGATAGAGGATAGGATAGGATAGAGGATAGGATACGATAGAGGATAGGATAGGATAGAGGATAGGATACGATAGAGGATAGGATAGGATAGCGGATCGGATATGTTAGAGGATAGGATAGGATAGAGGATAGGATATGATAGAGGATAGGATAGGATAGAGGATAGGATACGATAGAGGATAGGATATGTTAGAGGATAGGATAGGATAGAGGATAGGATAGGATAGAGGATAGGATACGATAGAGGATAGGATAGGATAGCGGATCGGATATGTTAGAGGATAGGATAGGATAGAGGATAGGATAGGATAGAGGATAGGATAGGATAGAGGATAGGATAGGATAGAGGTTAGGATACGATAGAGGATAGGATACGATAGAGGATAGGATTGGATAGGATAGAGGATAGAATAGGATAGAGGATAGGATAGGATAGCGGATAGGATATGTTAGAGGATAGGATAGGATAGAGGATAGGATAGGATAGAGATAGGATAGGATAGAGAATAGGATATAGGATTGGATAGGATAGCGGATAGGATAGGATAGAGGATAGGATAGGATAGAGGATAGGATATGATAGAGGATAGGATACGATAGAGGATAGGATAGGATAGAGAATAGGATATAGGATTGGATAGGATAGCGGATAGGATAGGATAGAGGATAGGATAGGATAGAGGATAGGATATGATAGAGGATAGGATAGGATAGAGGATAGGATACGATAGAGGATAGGATAGGATAGAGGATAGGATACGATAGAGGATAGGATAGGATAGCGGATCGGATATGTTAGAGGATAGGATAGGATAGAGGATAGGATAGGATGGAGGATAGGATAGGATAGAGGTTAGGATACGATAGAGGATAGGATACGATAGAGGATAGGATTGGATAGGATAGAGGATAGAATAGGATAGAGGATAGGATAGGATAGCGGATAGGATATGTTAGAGGATAGGATAGGATAGAGGATAGGATAGGATAGAGATAGGATAGGATAGAGAATAGGATATAGGATTGGATAGGATAGCGGATAGAATAGGATAGAGGATAGGATAGGATAGCGGATAGGATATGTTAGAGGATAGGATAGGATAGAGGATAGGATAGGATAGAGATAGGATAGGATAGAGGATAGGATAGGATAGAGGATAGGATAGGTTGAGGATAGGATAGGATAGAGGATAGGATAGGATAGCGGATAGGATATGTTAGAGGATAGGATAGGATAGAGGATAGGATAGGATAGAGAATAGGATAGGATAGAGGATAGGATAGGATAGAGGATAGGATAGGATTGAGGGTACGATAGGATAGTGGATAGGGTAGGATAGAGGATAGGATAGGATAGAGGATATGATAGGATAGAGGATAGGATAGGATAGAGATAGGATAGGATAGAGGATAGGATAGGATAGAGGATAGGATAGGTTGAGGATAGGATAGGATAGAGGATAGGATAGGATAGCGGATAGGATATGTTAGAGGATAGGATAGGATAGAGGATAGGATAGGATAGAGGATAGGATAGGATAGAGGATAGGATAGGATAGAGGATAGGATAGGATAGAGGATAGGATAGGATTGAGGGTACGATAGGATAGTGGATAGGGTAGGATAGAGGATAGGATAGGATAGAGGATATGATAGGATAGAGGATAGGATAGGAAAGAGGATAGGATAGGATAGAGGATAGGATAGGATAGAGAATAGCATAGGATAGAGGATAGGATAGCATATAGGATAGGATAGGATTGAGGGTACGATAGGATAGATGATAGAATAGGATAGAGGATAGGATAGGATAGAGGATAGGATAGGATAGAGGATAGGATAGGATAGAGAATAGGATAGGATAGAGGATAGGATAGGATAGAGGATAGGATACGATAGAGGATAGGATAGGATAGAGAATAGGATATAGGATTGGATAGGATAGCGGATAGGATAGGATAGAGGATAGGATAGGATGGAGGATAGGATATGATAGAGGATAGGATAGGATAGAGGATAGGATAGGATAGAGATAGGATAGGATAGAGAATAGGATATAGGATTGGATAGGATAGCGGATAGGATAGGATAGAGGATAGGATAGGATAGAGGATAGGATATGATAGAGGATAGGATAGGATAGAGGATAGGATACGATAGAGGATAGGATAGGATAGAGGATAGGATACGATAGAGGATAGGATAGGATAGCGGATCGGATATGTTAGAGGATAGGATAGGATAGAGGATAGGATATGATAGAGGATAGGATAGGATAGAGGATAGGATACGATAGAGAATAGGATATGTTAGATCATAGGATAGGATAGAGGATAGGATAGGATAGAGGATAGGATACGATAGAGGATAGGATAGGATAGCGGATCGGATATGTTAGAGGATAGGATAGGATAGAGGATAGGATAGGATAGAGGATAGGATAGGATAGAGGATAGGATAGGATAGAGGATAGGATAGGATAGAGGATAGGATAGGATAGAGAATAGGATAGGATAGAGGATAGGATAGGATAGAGGATAGGATAGGATTGAGGGTACGATAGGATAGTGGATAGGGTAGGATAGAGGATAGGATAGGATAGAGGATATGATAGGATAGAGGATAGGTTAGGATAGAGGATAGGATAGGATAGAGAATAGGATATAGGATTGGATAGGATAGAGGATAGAATAGGATAGAGGATAAGATAGGATAGAGGATAGGATATGATAGAGGATAGGATAGGATAGAGGATAGGATAGGATAGAGGATAGAATAGGATAGAGGATAGGATAGGGTAGAGGATAGGATAGGATAGAGAATAGGATAGGATAGAGGATAGGATAGCATAGAGGATAGGATAGGATTGAGGGTAGGATAGGATAGTGGATAGGATAGGATAGAGGATAGGATAGGATAGAGGATATGATATGATAGAGGATAGGATAGGATAGATGATAGGATAGAATAGTGGATAGGATAGGATGGAGGATAGGATAGAGGATAGGATAGAGGATAGGATAGGATAGAGGATAGGATACGATAGAGGATAGGATAGGATAGAGGATAGGAAAGGATAAACGATAGAATAGGATAGATGATAGGATAGGATAGAGGATAGGATAGGATAGAGGATAGGATAGGATAGAGGATAGGATAGGATAGGATAGAGGATATAATAGGATAGTGGATTGGATAGGATAGAGGATAGGATACGATAGAGGATAGGATAGGATAGAGAATAGCATATAGGATTGGCTAGGACAGAGGATAGAATACGATAGAGGATAGGATAGGATAGAGGATAGGATAGGATAGAGGATAGGATAGGATAGAGAATAGGATAGGATAGAGGATAGGACAGGATAGAGGATAGGATACGATAGAGGGTAGGATAGGATACAGGATAGGATAGGATAGAGAATAGGATAGGATAGAGGATAGGATAGGATAGAGGATACGATATAGGATTGGATAGGATAGAGGATAGGATAGGATAGAGGATAGGATAGGGTAGAGGATAGGATAGGATAGAGGATAGGATAGGATAGAGGATAGGATAGGGTAGAGGATAGGATAGGATAGAGGATAATATACGGTAGAGGATAGGATAGGATAGAGGATAGGATAGGATAGAGGATAGGATAGGATAGAGGATAGGATAGGATAGAATATAGGATAGTATAGAGGATAGGATAGGATAAACGATAGGATAGGATAGAGGATAGGATAGGATAGAGGATAGGATAAGATAGAGGATAGGATAGGATAGGATAGAGGATAGGATAGGATAGAGTATAGGATAGGATAGTGGATTGGATAGGATAGAGGATAGGATACGATAGAGGATAGGATAGGATAGAGAATAGGATATAGGATTGGCTAGGATAGAGGAGAGAATACGATAGAGGATAGGATAGGATAGAGGATAGGATATAATAGAGGATAGGATAGGATAGAGGATAGGATACGATAGAGGATAGGATAGGATAGCGGATCGGATATGTTAGAGGATAGGATAGGATAGAGGAAAGGATAGGATAGAGGATAGGATAGGATAGAGGATAGGATAGGATAGAGGATAGGATACGATAGAGGATATGATAGGATAGAGGATAGGATAGCGAATAGGATAGAGGATAGGATAGAGGATAGGAAAGGATAAACGATAGGATAGGATAGAGGATAGAATAGGATAGAGGATAGGATAGGATAGCGGATAGGATATGTTAGAGGATAGGATAGGATAGAGGATAGGATAGGATAGAGATAGGATAGGATAGAGAATAGGATATAGGATTGGATAGGATAGCGGATAGAATAGGATAGAGGATAGGATAGGATAGCGGATAGGATATGTTAGAGGATAGGATAGGATAGAGGATAGGATAGGATAGAGATAGGATAGGATAGAGGATAGGATAGGATAGAGGATAGGATAGGTTGAGGATAGGATAGGATAGAGGATAGGATAGGATAGCGGATAGGATATGTTAGAGGATAGGATAGGATAGAGGATAGGATAGGATAGAGAATAGGATAGGATAGAGGATAGGATAGGATAGAGGATAGGATAGGATTGAGGGTACGATAGGATAGTGGATAGGGTAGGATAGAGGATAGAATAGGATAGAGGATATGATAGGATAGAGGATAGGATAGGATAGAGATAGGATAGGATAGAGGATAGGATAGGATAGAGGATAGGATAGGTTGAGGATAGGATAGGATAGAGGATAGGATAGGATAGCGGATAGGATATGTTAGAGGATAGGATAGGATAGAGGATAGGATAGGATAGAGGATAGGATAGGATAGAGGATAGGATAGGATAGAGGATAGGATAGGATAGAGGATAGGATAGGATTGAGGGTACGATAGGATAGTGGATAGGGTAGGATAGAGGATAGGATAGGATAGAGGATATGATAGGATAGAGGATAGGATAGGAAAGAGGATAGGATAGGATAGAGGATAGGATAGGATAGAGAATAGCATAGGATAGAGGATAGGAAAGCATATAGGATAGGATAGGATTGAGGGTACGATAGGATAGATGATAGAATAGGATAGAGGATAGGATAGGATAGAGGATAGGATAGGATAGAGGATAGGATAGGATAGAGAATAGGATAGGATAGAGGATAGGATAGGATAGAGGATAGGATACGATAGAGGATAGGATAGGATAGAGAATAGGATATAGGATTGGATAGGATAGCGGATAGGATAGGATAGAGGATAGGATAGGATGGAGGATAGGATATGATAGAGGATAGGATAGGATAGAGGATAGGATAGGATAGAGATAGGATAGGATACAGAATAGGATATAGGATTGGATAGGATAGCGGATAGGATAGGATAGAGGATAGGATAGGATAGAGGATAGGATATGATAGAGGATAGGATAGGATAGAGGATAGGATACGATAGAGGATAGGATAGGATAGAGGATAGGATACGATAGAGGATAGGATAGGATAGCGGATCGGATATGTTAGAGGATAGGATAGGATAGAGGATAGGATATGATAGAGGATAGGATAGGATAGAGGATAGGATACGATAGAGGATAGGATATGTTAGATCATAGGATAGGATAGAGGATAGGATAGGATAGAGGATAGGATACGATAGAGGATAGGATAGGATAGCGGATCGGATATGTTAGAGGATAGGATAGGATAGAGGATAGGATAGGATAGAGGATAGGATAGGATAGAGGATAGGATAGGATACAGGATAGGATAGGATAGAGGTTAGGATACGATAGAGGATAGGATACGATAGAGGATAGGATTGGATAGGATAGAGGATAGAATAGGATAGAGGATAGGATAGGATAGCGGATAGGATATGTTAGAGGATAGGATAGGATAGAGGATAGGATAGGATAGAGATAGGATAGGATAGAGAATAGGATATAGGATTGGATAGGATAGCGGATAGGATAGGATAGAGGATAGGATAGGATAGAGGATAGGATATGATAGAGGATAGGATACGATAGAGGATAGGATAGGATAGAGAATAGGATATAGGATTGGATAGGATAGCGGATAGGATAGGATAGAGGATAGGATAGGATAGAGGATAGGATATGATAGAGGATAGGATAGGATAGAGGATAGGATACGATAGAGGATAGGATAGGATAGAGGATAGGATACGATAGAGGATAGGATAGGATAGCGGATCGGATATGTTAGAGGATAGGATAGGATAGAGGATAGGATAGGATGGAGGATAGGATAGGATAGAGGTTAGGATACGATAGAGGATAGGATACGATAGAGGATAGGATTGGATAGGATAGAGGATAGAATAGGATAGAGGATAGGATAGGATAGCGGATAGGATATGTTAGAGGATAGGATAGGATAGAGGATAGGATAGGATAGAGATAGGATAGGATAGAGAATAGGATATAGGATTGGATAGGATAGCGGATAGAATAGGATAGAGGATAGGATAGGATAGCGGATAGGATATGTTAGAGGATAGGATAGGATAGAGGATAGGATAGGATAGAGATAGGATAGGATAGAGGATAGGATAGGATAGAGGATAGGATAGGTTGAGGATAGGATAGGATAGAGGAGAGGATAGGATAGCGGATAGGATATGTTAGAGGATAGGATAGGATAGAGGATAGGATAGGATAGAGAATAGGATAGGATAGAGGATAGGATAGGATAGAGGATAGGATAGGATTGAGGGTACGATAGGATAGTGGATAGGGTAGGATAGAGGATAGGATAGGATAGAGGATATGATAGGATAGAGGATAGGATAGGATAGAGATAGGATAGGATAGAGGATAGGATAGGATAGAGGATAGGATAGGTTGAGGATAGGATAGGATAGAGGATAGGATAGGATAGCGGATAGGATATGTTAGAGGATAGGATAGGATAGAGGATAGGATAGGATAGAGGATAGGATAGGATAGAGGATAGGATAGGATAGAGGATAGGATAGGATAGAGGATAGGATAGGATTGAGGGTACGATAGGATAGTGGATAGGGTAGGATAGAGGATAGGATAGGATAGAGGATATGATAGGATAGAGGATAGGATAGGAAAGAGGATAGGATAGGATAGAGAATAGGATAGGATAGAGAATAGCATAGGATAGAGGATAGGATAGCATATAGGATAGGATAGGATTGAGGGTACGATAGGATAGATGATAGAATAGGATAGAGGATAGGATAGGATAGAGGATAGGATAGGATAGAGGATAGGATAGGATAGAGAATAGGATAGGATAGAGGATAGGATAGGATAGAGGATAGGATACGATAGAGGATAGGATAGGATAGAGAATAGGATATAGGATTGGATAGGATAGCGGATAGGATAGGATAGAGGATAGGATAGGATGGAGGATAGGATATGATAGAGGATAGGATAGGATAGAGGATAGGATACGATAGAGGATAGGATAGGATAGCGGATCGGATATGTTAGAGGATAGGATAGGATAGAGGATAGGATAGGATAGAGGATAGGATAGGATAGAGGTTAGGATAGGATAGAGGATAGGATACGATAGAGGATAGGATAGGATAGAGAATAGGATATAGGATTGGATAGGATAGAGGATAGAATAGGATAGAGGATAGGATAGGATAGAGAATAGGATATAGGATTGGATAGGATAGAGGATAGAATAGGATAGAGGATAGGATAGGATAGCGGATAGGATATGTTAGAGGATAGGATAGGATAGAGGATAGGATAGGATAGAGGATAGGATAGGATAGAGGATAGGATAGGATAGAGGATAGGATAGGATAGATGATAGGATAGGTTGAGGATAGGATAGGATAGAGGATAGGATAGGATAGAGGATAGGATAGGATAGAGGATAGGATAGGATAGAGGATAGGATAGGATAGAGGATAGGATAGGATAGCGGATAGGATAGGATAGAGGATAGGATAGGATAGAGGATAGGATATGATAGAGGATAGGATACGATAGAGGATAGGATACGATAGAGGATAGGATAGGATAGCGGATAGGATATGTTAGAGGATAAGATAGGATAGAGGATAGGATAGGATAGAGATAGGATAGGATAGAGAATAGGATATAGGATTGGATAGGATAGCGGATAGGATAGGATAGAGGATAGGATAGGATAGAGGATAGGATATGATAGAGGATAGGATACGATAGAGGATAGGATAGGATAGAGAATAGGATATAGGATTGGATAGGATAGCGGATAGGATAGGATAGAGGATAGGATAGGATAGAGGATAGGATATGATAGAGGATAGGATAGGATAGAGGATAGGATACGATAGAGGATAGGATAGGATAGAGGATAGGATACGATAGAGGATAGGATAGGATAGCGGATCGGATATGTTAGAGGATAGGATAGGATAGAGGATAGGATAGGATGGAGGATAGGATAGGATAGAGGTTAGGATACGATAGAGGATAGGATACGATAGAGGATAGGATTGGATAGGATAGAGGATAGAATAGGATAGAGGATAGGATAGGATAGCGGATAGGATATGTTAGAGGATAGGATAGGATAGAGGATAGGATAGGATAGAGATAGGATAGGATAGAGAATAGGATATAGGATTGGATAGGATAGCGGATAGAATAGGATAGAGGATAGGATAGGATAGCGGATAGGATATGTTAGAGGATAGGATAGGATAGAGGATAGGATAGGATAGAGATAGGATAGGATAGAGGATAGGATAGGATAGAGGATAGGATAGGTTGAGGATAGGATAGGATAGAGGATAGGATAGGATAGCGGATAGGATATGTTAGAGGATAGGATAGGATAGAGGATAGGATAGGATAGAGAATAGGATAGGATAGAGGATAGGATAGGATAGAGGATAGGATAGGATTGAGGGTACGATAGGATAGTGGATAGGGTAGGATAGAGGATAGGATAGGATAGAGGATATGATAGGATAGAGGATAGGATAGGATAGAGATAGGATAGGATAGAGGATAGGATAGGATAGAGGATAGGATAGGTTGAGGATAGGATAGGATAGAGGATAGGATAGGATAGCGGATAGGATATGTTAGAGGATAGGATAGGATAGAGGATAGGATAGGATAGAGGATAGGATAGGATAGAGGATAGGATAGGATAGAGGATAGGATAGGATAGAGGATAGGATAGGATAGAGGATAGGATAGGATTGAGGGTACGATAGGATAGTGGATAGGGTAGGATAGAGGATAGGATAGGATAGAGGATATGATAGGATAGAGGATAGGATAGGAAAGAGGATAGGATAGGATAGAGGATAGGATAGGATAGAGAATAGCATAGGATAGAGGATAGGATAGCATATAGGATAGGATAGGATTGAGGGTACGATAGGATAGATGATAGAATAGGATAGAGGATAGGATAGGATAGAGGATAGGATAGGATAGAGGATAGGATAGGATAGAGAATAGGATAGGATAGAGGATAGGATAGGATAGAGGATAGGATACGATAGAGGATAGGATAGGATAGAGAATAGGATATAGGATTGGATAGGATAGCGGATAGGATAGGATAGAGGATAGGATAGGATGGAGGATAGGATATGATAGAGGATAGGATAGGATAGAGGATAGGATACGATAGAGGATAGGATAGGATAGCGGATCGGATATGTTAGAGGATAGGATAGGATAGAGGATAGGATAGGATAGAGGATAGGATAGGATAGAGGTTAGGATAGGATAGAGGATAGGATACGATAGAGGATAGGATAGGATAGAGAATAGGATATAGGATTGGATAGGATAGAGGATAGAATAGGATAGAGGATAGGATAGGATAGAGAATAGGATATAGGATTGGATAGGATAGAGGATAGAATAGGATAGAGGATAGGATAGGATAGCGGATAGGATATGTTAGAGGATAGGATAGGATAGAGGATAGGATAGGATAGAGGATAGGATAGGATAGAGGATAGGATAGGATAGACGATAGGATAGGATAGAGGATAGGATAGGTTGAGGATAGGATAGGATAGAGGATAGGATAGGATAGAGGATAGGATAGGATAGAGGATAGGATAGGATAGAGGATAGGATAGGATAGAGGATAGGATAGGATAGAGGATAGGATAGGATAGCGGATAGGATAGGATAGAGGATAGGATAGGATAGAGGATAGGATATGATAGAGGATAGGATACGATAGAGGATAGGATACGATAGAGGATAGGATAGGATAGCGGATAGGATATGTTAGAGGATAAGATAGGATAGAGGATAGGATATGATAGAGGATAGGATAGGATAGAGGATAGGAAAGGATAGAGGATAGGATAGGATAGAGGATAGGATAGGATAGAGGATAGGATAGGATAGAGAATAGGATAGGATAGAGGATAGGATAGCATAGAGGACAGGATAGGATTGAGGGTACGATAGGATAGAGGATAGAATAGGATAGAGGATAGGATAGGATAGAGGATAGGATAGGATAGAGGATAGGATAGGATAGAGAATAGGATAGGATAGAGGATAGGATAGGATAGAGGATAGGATACGATAGAGGGTAGGATAGGATACAGGATAGGATAGGATAGAGAATAGGATAGGATAGAGGATAGGATAGGATGGAGGATTGGGTAGGATAGACGATAGCATACGATAGAGGATAGGATAGGGTGGAGAATAGGATAGGATGGAGGATTGGGTAGGATAGAGGATAGGATACGGTAGAGGATAGGATAGGATAGCGAACACGATAGAGGATTGGATAGGATAGAGGATGGGATAGGATAGAGTATAGGATAGGATAGAGGATAGGATAGGATAGAGGATAGGATAGGATAGAGAATAGGATAGGATAGAGGATAGGATAGGATAGAGGATATGATAGGATAGAGGATAGGATATAGGATTGGATAGGATAGAGGATAGAATAGGATAGAGGATAAAATAGGATAGAGGATAGGATATGATAGAGGATAGGATAGGATAGGATAGAGGATAGGATAGGATAGAAGATAGGATAGGATTGAGGGTACGATAGGATAGTGGATAGGATAGGATAGAGGATAGGATAGGATAGAGGATATGATAGGATAGAGGATAGGATAGGATAGAGGATAGGATAGAATAGTGGATAGGATATGATAGAGGATAGGATAGGATAGAGGATAGGATACGATAGAGGATAGGATGGGATAGCGGATCGGATATGTTAGAAGATAGGATAGGACAGAGGATAGGATAGGATAGAGGATAGGATAGGATAGAGGATAGGATAGGATAGAGGATAGGATACGATAGAGGATAGGATAGGATAGAGAATAGGATATAGGATTGGATAGGATAGCGGATAGGATAGGATAGAGGATAGGATAGGATAGAGGATAGGATATGATAGAGGATAGGATAGGATAGAGGATAGGATACGATAGAGGATAGGATAGGATAGCGGATCGGATATGTTAGAGGATAGGATAGGATAGAGGATAGGATAGGATAGAGGATAGGATAGGATAGAGTATAGGATAGGATAGAGGATAGGATAGGATAGTGGATAGGATAGGATAGAGGATAGGATAGGATAGAGGATACGATATAGGATTGGATAGGATAGAGGATAGGATACGATAGAGGATAGGATAGGATAGAGAATAGGATATAGGATTGGATAGGATAGAGGATAGAATAGGATAGAGGATAGGATAGGATAGAGAATAGGATATAGGATTGGATAGGATAGAGGATAGAATAGGATAGAGGATAGGATAGGATAGAGATAGGATAGGATAGAGGATAGGATAGGATAGAGGATAGGATAGGTTGAGGATAGGTTAGGATAGAGGATAGGATAGGATAGCGGATAGGATACGATAGAGGATAGGATAGGATAGAGAATAGGATATAGGATTGGATAGGATAGCGGATAGGATAGGATAGAGGATAGGATAGGATAGAGGATAGGATATGATAGAGGATAGGATAGGATAGAGGATAGGATACGATAGAGGATAGGATAGGATAGCGGATCGGATATGTTAGAGGATAGGATAGGATAGAGGATAGGATAGGATAGAGGATAGTATAGGATAGAGTATAGGATAGGATAGAGGATAGGATAGGATAGTGGATAGGATAGGATAGAGGATAGGATAGGATAGAGGATACGATATAGGATTGGATAGGATAGAGGATAGGATAGGATAGAGATAGGATAGGATAGAGGATAGTATAGGATAGAGGATAGGATAGGTTGAGGATAGGATAGGATAGAGGATAGGATAGGATAGCGGATAGGATATGTTAGAGGATAGGATAGGATAGAGGAAAGGATAGGATAGAGGATAGGATAGGATAGAGGATAGGATAGGATAGAGGATAGGATAGGATAGAGAATAGGATAGGATAGAGGATAGGATAGGATAGAGGATAGGATAGGATTGAGGGTACGATAGGATAGTGGATAGGGTAGGATAGAGGATAGGATAGGATAGAGGATATGATAGGATAGAGGATAGGTTAGGATAGAGGATAGGATAGGATAGAGAATAGGATATAGGATTGGATAGGATAGAGGATAGAATAGGATAGAGGATAAGATAGGATAGAGGATAGGATATGATAGAGGATAGGATAGGATAGAGGATAGGATAGGATAGAGGATAGGATAGGATAGAGGATAGGATAGAGTAGAGGATAGGATAGGATAGAGAATAGGATAGGATAGCATAGAGGATAGGATAGGATTGAGGGTAGGATAGGATAGTGGATAGGATAGGATAGAGGATAGGATAGGATAGAGGATATGATATGATAGAGGATAGGATAGGATAGAGGATAGGATAGAATAGTGGATAGGATAGGATGGAGGATAGGATAGAGGATAGGATAGAGGATAGGATAGGATAGAGGATAGGATACGATAGAGGATAGGATAGGATAGAGGATAGGAAAGGATAAACGATAGAATAGGATAGATGATAGGATAGGATAGAGGATAGGATAGGATAGAGGATAGGATAGGATAGAGGATAGGATAGGATAGAGGATAGGATAGGATAGTGGATTGGATAGGATAGAGGATAGGATACGATAGAGGATAGGATAGGATAGAGAATAGGATATAGGATTGGCTAGGACAGAGGATAGAATAGGATAGAGGATAGGATAGGATAGAGGATAGGATAGGATAGAGGATAGGATAGGATAGAGAATAGGATAGGATAGAGGATAGGATAGGATAGAGGATAGGATACGATAGAGGGTAGGATAGGATACAGGATAGGATAGGATAGAGAATAGGATAGGATAGAGGATAGGATAGGATAGAGGATACGATATAGGATTGGATAGGATAGAGGATAGGATAGGATAGAGGATAGGATAGGGTAGAGGATAGGATAGGATAGAGGATAGGATAGGATAGAGGATAGGATAGGGTAGAGGATAGGATAGGATAGAGGATAATATACGGTAGAGGATAGGATAGGATAGAGGATAGGATAGGATAGAGGATAGGATAGGATAAACGATAGGATAGGATAGAGGATAAGATAGGATAGAGGATAGGATAAGATAGAGGATAGGATAGGATAGTGGATAGGATAGGATAGAGGATAGGATAGGATAGAGGATAGGATAGGATAGAGGATAGGATAGGATAGAGAATAGGATATAGGATTGGATAGGATAGCGGATAGGATAGGATAGAGGATAGGATAGGATAGAGGATAGGATATGATAGAGGATAGGATAGGATAGAGGATAGGATAGGATAGGATAGAGGATAGGATAGGATAGAGGATAGGATAGGATGGAGAATAGGATATAGGATTGGATAGGATAGAAAATAGGATATAGGATTGGATAGGATAGATGATAGAATAGTATAGAGGATAGGATAGGATAGAGGATAGCATATGATAGAGGATAGGATAGGATAGAGGATAGGATAGGGTAGAGGATAGGATAGGATAGAGAATAGGATAGGATAGAGGATAGGATAGCATAGAGGATAGGATAGGATTGAGGGTAGGATAGGATAGTGGATAGGATAGGATAGAGGATTGGATAGGATAGAGGATATGATATGATAGAGGATAGGATAGGATAGAGGATAGGATAGGATAGCGGATAGGATAGGATAGAGGATAGGATATGATACAGGATAGGATAGGATAGAGAATAGGATAGGATAGAGGATAGGATAGGGTAGAGGATAGGATAGGATAGAGGATAGGATACGATAGAGGATAGGATAGGATAGAGAATAGGATATAGGATTGGATAGGATAGAGGATAGAATAGGATAGAGGATAGAATAGGATAGAGGATAGGATAGGATAGAGGATAGGATAGGATAGAGGATAGGATAGGATAGAGAATAGGATAGGATAGAGGATAGGATAGGATAGAGGATAGGATACGATAGAGGGTAGGATAGGATACAGGATAGGATAGGATAGGATAGAGGATAGGATAGGATAGAGGATAGGATAGGATGGAGAATAGGATATAGGATTGGATAGGATAGAAAATAGGATATAGGATTGGATAGGATAGATGATAGAATAGTATAGAGGATAGGATAGGATAGAGGATAGGATATGATAGAGGATAGGATAGGATAGAGGATAGGATAGGGTAGAGGATAGGATAGGATAGAGAATAGGATAGGATAGAGGATAGGATAGCATAGAGGATAGGATAGGATTGAGGGTAGGATAGGATAGTGGATAGGATAGGATAGAGGATTGGATAGGATAGAGGATATGATATGATAGAGGATAGGATAGGATAGAGGATAGGATAGGATAGCGGATAGGATAGGATAGAGGATAGGATATGATAGAGGATAGGATAGGATAGAGGATAGGATAGGATAGAGGATAGGATAGGATAGAGGATAGGATAGGATAGAGGATATGATAGGATAGGGGATAGGATAGGATAGAGGATAGGATAGAGGATAGGATAGAGGATAGAATAGGATAGAGGATAGGATAGAGGATAGGATAGAGGATAGAATAGGATAGAGGATAGGATAGGATAGCGGATAGGATATGTTAGAGGATAGAGAATAGGATATAGGATTGGATAGGATAGCGGATAGGATAGGATAGAGGATAGGATAGGATAGAGGATAGGATATGATAGAGGATAGGATATAGGATTGGATAGAATGGAGGATAGGATAGAGGATAGGATAGGATAGAGGATAGGATATGATAGAGGACAGGATATAGGATTGGATAGAATAGAGGATAGGATGGATGATAGGATAGGATAGAGGATAGGATATGATACAGGATAGGATAGGATAGAGAATAGGATAGGATAGAGGATAGGATAGGGTAGAGGATAGGATAGGATAGAGGATAGGATACGATAGAGGATAGGATAGGATAGAGAATAGGATATAGGATTGGATAGGATAGAGGATAGAATAGGATAGAGGATAGAATAGGATAGAGGATAGGATAGGATAGAGGATAGGATAGGATAGAGGATAGGATAGGATAGAGAATAGGATAGGATAGAGGATAGGATAGGATAGAGGATAGGATACGATAGAGGGTAGGATAGGATACAGGATAGGATAGGATAGAGAATAGGATAGGATAGAGGATAGGATAGGATGGAGGATTGGGTAGGATAGACGATAGCATACGATAGAGGATAGGATAGGGTGGAGAATAGGATAGGATGGAGGATTGGGTAGGATAGAGGATAGGATACGGTAGAGGATAGGATAGGATAGCGAACACGATAGAGGATTGGATAGGATAGAGGATAGGATAGGATAGAGTATAGGATAGGATAGAGGATAGGATAGGATAGAGGATAGGATAGGGTGGAGAATAGGATAGGATGGAGGATTGGGTAGGATAGAGGATAGGATACGGTAGAGGATAGGATAGGATAGCGAACACGATAGAGGATTGGATAGGATACAGGATAGGATAGGATAGAGTATAGGATAGGATAGAGAATAGGATAGGATAGAGGATAGGATAGGATAGAGGATATGATAGGATAGAGGATAGGATATAGGATTGGATAGGATAGAGGATAGAATAGGATAGAGGATAAAATAGGATAGAGGATAGGATATGATAGAGGATAGGATAGGATAGGATAGAGGATAGGATAGGATAGAGGATAGGATAGGATAGAGGATAGGATAGGATAGAGAATAGGATAGGATAGAGGATAGGATAGGATAGAAGATAGGATAGGATTGAGGGTACGATAGGATAGTGGATAGGATAGGATAGAGGATAGGATAGGATAGAGGATATGATAGGATAGAGGATAGGATAGGATAGAGGATAGGATAGAATAGTGGATAGGATAGGATAGAGGTTAGGATAGGATAGAGGATAGGATAGGATAGAGGATAGGATATGATAGAGGATAGGATAGGATAGAGGATAGGATACGATAGAGGATAGGATAGGATAGCGGATCGGATATGTTAGAAGATAGGATAGGACAGAGGATAGGATAGGATATAGGATAGGATAGGATAGAGGATAGGATAGGATAGAGGATAGGATACGATAGAGGATAGGATAGGATAGAGAATAGGATATAGGATTGGATAGGATAGCGGATAGGATAGGATAGAGGATAGGATAGGATAGAGGATAGGATATGATAGAGGATAGGATAGGATAGAGGATAGGATACGATAGAGGATAGGATAGGATAGCGGATCGGATATGTTAGAGGATAGGATAGGATAGAGGATAGGATAGGATAGAGGATACGATATAGGATTGGATAGGATAGAGGATAGGATACGATAGAGGATAGGATAGGATAGAGAATAGGATATAGGATTGGATAGGATAGAGGATAGAATAGGATAGAGGATAGGATAGGATAGAGAATAGGATATAGGATTGGATAGGATAGAGGATAGAATAGGATAGAGGATAGGATAGGATAGAGATAGGATAGGATAGAGGATAGGATAGGATAGAGGATAGGATAGGTTGACGATAGGTTAGGATAGAGGATAGGATAGGATAGCGGATAGGATACGATAGAGGATAGGATAGGATAGAGAATAGGATATAGGATTGGATAGGATAGCGGATAGGATAGGATAGAGGATAGGATAGGATAGAGGATAGGATACGATAGAGGATAGGATAGGATAGAGGATAGGATACGATAGAGGATAGGATAGGATAGCGGATCGGATATGTTAGAGGATAGGATAGGATAGAGGATAGGATAGGATAGAGGATAATATAGGATAGAGTATAGGATAGGATAGAGGATAGGATAGGATAGTGGATAGGATAGGATAGAGGATCGAGATAGGATAGAGGATACGATATACGATTGGATAGGATAGAGGATAGGATACGATAGAGGATAGGATAGGATAGAGAATAGGATATAGGATTGGATAGGATAGAGGATAGAATAGGATAGAGGATAGGATAGGATAGAGAATAGGATATAGGATTGGATATGTTAGAGGATAGGATAGGATAGAGGATAGGATAGGATAGAGATAGGATAGGATAGAGGATAGGATAGGATAGAGGATAGGATAGGTTGAGGATAGGATAGGATAGAGGATAGGATAGGATAGCGGATAGGATATGTTAGAGGATAGGATAGGATAGAGGATAGGATAGGATAGGATAGAGGATAGGATAGGATAGAGGATAGGATAGGATAGAGGATAGGATAGGATAGAGAATAGGATAGGATAGAGGATAGGATAGGATAGAGAATAGGATAGGATAGAGGATAGGATAGGATAGAGGATAGGATAGGATTGAGGGTACGATAGGATAGTGGATAGGGTAGGATAGAGGATAGGATACGATAGAGGATAGGATAGGTTGAGGATAGGATAGGATAGAGGATAGGATAGGATAGCGGATAGGATATGTTAGAGGATAGGATAGGATAGAGGATAGGATAGGATAGAGGATAGGATAGGATAGAGGATAGGATAGGATAGAGAATAGGATAGGATAGAGGATAGGATAGGATAGAGAATAGGATAGGATAGAGGATAGGATAGGATAGAGGATAGGATAGGATTGAGGGTACGATAGGATAGTGGATAGGGTAGGATAGAGGATAGGATAGGATAGAGGATATGATAGGATAGAGGATAGGTTAAGATAGAGGATAGGATAGGATAGAGAATAGGATATAGGATTGGATAGGATAGAGGATAGAATAGGATAGAGGATAAGATAGGATAGAGGATAGGATATGATAGAGGATAGGATAGGATAGAGGATAGGATAGGATAGAGGATAGGATAGGATAGGATAGAGGATAGGATAGGATAGAGGATAGGATAGGATAGAGGATAGGATAGGATAGAGAATAGGATAGGATAGAGGATAGGATAGGATAGAAGATAGGATAGGATTGAGGGTACGATAGGATAGTGGATAGGATAGGATAGAGGATAGGATAGGATAGAGGATATGATAGGATAGAGGATAGGATAGGATAGAGGATAGGATAGAATAGTGGATAGGATAGGATAGAGGTTAGGATAGGATAGAGGATAGGATAGGATAGAGGATAGGATATGATAGAGGATAGGATAGGATAGAGGATAGGATACGATAGAGGATAGGATAGGATAGCGGATCGGATATGTTAGAAGATAGGATAGGACAGAGGATAGGATAGGATATAGGATAGGATAGGATAGAGGATAGGATAGGATAGAGGATAGGATACGATAGAGGATAGGATAGGATAGAGAATAGGATATATGATTGGATAGGATAGCGGATAGGATAGGATAGAGGATAGGATAGGATAGAGGATAGGATATGATAGAGGATAGGATAGGATAGAGGATAGGATACGATAGAGGATAGGATAGGATAGCGGATCGGATATGTTAGAGGATAGGATAGGATAGAGGATAGGATAGGATAGAAGATAGGATAGGATTGAGGGTACGATAGGATAGTGGATAGGATAGGATAGAGGATAGGATAGGATAGAGGATATGATAGGATAGAGGATAGGATAGGATAGAGGATAGGATAGAATAGTGGATAGGATAGGATAGAGGTTAGGATAGGATAGAGGATAGGATAGGATAGAGGATAGGATATGATAGAGGATAGGATAGGATAGAGGATAGGATACGATAGAGGATAGGATAGGATAGCGGATCGGATATGTTAGAAGATAGGATAGGACAGAGGATAGGATAGGATATAGGATAGGATAGGATAGAGGATAGGATAGGATAGAGGATAGGATACGATAGAGGATAGGATAGGATAGAGAATAGGATATATGATTGGATAGGATAGCGGATAGGATAGGATAGAGGATAGGATAGGATAGAGGATAGGATATGATAGAGGATAGGATAGGATAGAGGATAGGATACGATAGAGGATAGGATAGGATAGCGGATCGGATATGTTAGAGGATAGGATAGGATAGAGGATAGGATAGGATAGAGGATACGATATAGGATTGGATAGGATAGAGGATAGGATACGATAGAGGATAGGATAGGATAGAGAATAGGATATAGGATTGGATAGGATAGAGGATAGAATAGGATAGAGGATAGGATAGGATAGAGAATAGGATATAGGATTGGATAGGATAGAGGATAGAATAGGATAGAGGATAGGATAGGATAGAGATAGGATAGGATAGAGGATAGGATAGGATAGAGGATAGGATAGGTTGACGATAGGTTAGGATAGAGGATAGGATAGGATAGCGGATAGGATACGATAGAGGATAGGATAGGATAGAGAATAGGATATAGGATTGGATAGGATAGCGGATAGGATAGGATAGAGGATAGGATAGGATAGAGGATAGGATACGATAGAGGATAGGATAGGATAGAGGATAGGATACGATAGAGGATAGGATAGGATAGCGGATCGGATATGTTAGAGGATAGGATAGGATAGAGGATAGGATAGGATAGAGGATAATATAGGATAGAGTATAGGATAGGATAGAGGATAGGATAGGATAGTGGATAGGATAGGATAGAGGATCGAGATAGGATAGAGGATACGATATACGATTGGATAGGATAGAGGATAGGATACGATAGAGGATAGGATAGGATAGAGAATAGGATATAGGATTGGATAGGATAGAGGATAGAATAGGATAGAGGATAGGATAGGATAGAGAATAGGATATAGGATTGGATATGTTAGAGGATAGGATAGGATAGAGGATAGGATAGGATAGAGATAGGATAGGATAGAGGATAGGATAGGATAGAGGATAGGATAGGTTGAGGATAGGATAGGATAGAGGATAGGATAGGATAGCGGATAGGATATGTTAGAGGATAGGATAGGATAGAGGATAGGATAGGATAGGATAGAGGATAGGATAGGATAGAGGATAGGATAGGATAGAGGATAGGATAGGATAGAGAATAGGATAGGATAGAGGATAGGATAGGATAGAGAATAGGATAGGATAGAGGATAGGATAGGATAGAGGATAGGATAGGATTGAGGGTACGATAGGATAGTGGATAGGGTAGGATAGAGGATAGGATAGGATAGAGGATAGGATAGGTTGAGGATAGGATAGGATAGAGGATAGGATAGGATAGCGGATAGGATATGTTAGAGGATAGGATAGGATAGAGGATAGGATAGGATAGAGGATAGGATAGGATAGAGGATAGGATAGGATAGAGAATAGGATAGGATAGAGGATAGGATAGGATAGAGAATAGGATAGGATAGAGGATAGGATAGGATAGAGGATAGGATAGGATTGAGGGTACGATAGGATAGTGGATAGGGTAGGATAGAGGATAGGATAGGATAGAGGATATGATAGGATAGAGGATAGGTTAAGATAGAGGATAGGATAGGATAGAGAATAGGATATAGGATTGGATAGGATAGAGGATAGAATAGGATAGAGGATAAGATAGGATAGAGGATAGGATATGATAGAGGATAGGATAGGATAGAGGATAGGATAGGATAGAGGATAGGATAGGATAGAGGATAGGATAGGATAGAGGATAGGATAGGATAGAGGATATGATAGGATAGGGGATAGGATAGGATAGAGGATAGGATAGAGGATAGGATAGAGGATAGGATAGAGGATAGAATAGGATAGAGGATAGGATAGAGGATAGGATAGAGGATAGAATAGGATAGAGGATAGGATAGGATAGCGGATAGGATATGTTAGAGGATAGAGAATAGGATATAGGATTGGATAGGATAGCGGATAGGATAGGATAGAGGATAGGATAGGATAGAGGATAGGATATGATAGAGGATAGGATATAGGATTGGATAGAATGGAGGATAGGATAGAGGATAGGATAGGATAGAGGATAGGATATGATAGAGGACAGGATATAGGATTGGATAGAATAGAGGATAGGATAGATGATAGGATAGGATAGAGGATAGGATATGATACAGGATAGGATAGGATAGAGAATAGGATAGGATAGAGGATAGGATAGGGTAGAGGATAGGATAGGATAGAGGATAGGATACGATAGAGGATAGGATAGGATAGAGAATAGGATATAGGATTGGATAGGATAGAGGATAGAATAGGATAGAGGATAGAGGATAGGATAGGATAGAGGATAGGATAGGATAGAGGATAGGATAGGATAGAGAATAGGATATAGGATTGGATAGGATAGAGGATAGAATAGGATAGAGGATAGAATAGGATAGAGGATAGGATAGGATAGAGGATAGGATAGGATAGAGGATAGGATACGATAGAGGGTAGGATAGGATACAGGATAGGATAGGATAGAGAATAGGATAGGATAGAGGATAGGATAGGATGGAGGATTGGGTAGGATAGACGATAGCATACGATAGAGGATAGGATAGGGTGGAGAATAGGATAGGATGGAGGATTGGGTAGGATAGAGGATAGGATACGGTAGAGGATAGGATAGGATAGCGAACACGATAGAGGATTGGATAGGATAGAGGATAGGATAGGATAGAGTACAGGATAGGATAGAGGATAGGATAGGATAGAGGATAGGATAGGATAGGATAGAGAATAGGATACGATAGAGGATAGGATAGGATAGGATAGAGGATAGGATAGGATTGAGGGTACGATAGGATAGTGGATAGGGTAGGATAGAGGATAGGATAGGATAGAGGATATGATAGGATAGAGGATAGGTTAAGATAGAGGATAGGATAGGATAGAGAATAGGATATAGGATTGGATAGGATAGAGGATAGAATAGGATAGAGGATAGGATAGGATAGAGGATAGGATATGATAGAGGATAGGATAGGATAGAGGATAGGATAGGATAGAGGATAGGATAGGATAGAGGATAGGATAGGATAGAGGATAGGATAGGATAGAGGATATGATAGGATAGGGGATAGGATAGGATAGAGGATAGGATAGAGGATAGGATAGAGGATAGGATAGAGGATAGAATAGGATAGAGGATAGGATAGGTTTAGCGGATAGGATATGTTAGAGGATAGAGAATAGGATATAGGATTGGATAGGATAGCGGATAGGATAGGATAGAGGATAGGATAGGATAGAGGATAGGATATGATAGAGGATAGGATATAGGATTGGATAGAATGGAGGATATGATAGAGGATAGGATAGGATAGAGGATAGGATATGATAGAGGACAGGATATAGGATTGGATAGAATAGAGGATAGGATAGATGATAGGATAGGATAGAGGATAGGATATGATACAGGATAGGATAGGATAGAGAATAGGATAGGATAGAGCATAGGATAGGGTAGAGGATAGGATAGGATAGAGGATAGGATACGATAGAGGATAGGATAGGATAGAGAATAGGATATAGGATTGGATAGGATAGAGGATAGAATAGGATAGAGGATAGAGGATAGGATAGGATAGAGGATAGGATAGGATAGAGGATAGGATAGGATAGAGAATAGGATATAGGATTGGATAGGATAGAGGATAGAATAGGATAGAGGATAGAATAGGATAGAGGATAGGATAGGATAGAGGATAGGATAGGATAGAGGATAGGATACGATAGAGGGTAGGATAGGATACAGGATAGGATAGGATAGAGAATAGGATAGGATAGAGGATAGGATAGGATAGAGGATAGGATAGGATGGAGGATTGGGTAGGATAGACGATAGCATACGATAGAGGATAGGATAGGGTGGAGAATAGGATAGGATGGAGGATTGGGTAGGATAGAGGATAGGATACGGTAGAGGATAGGATAGGATAGCGAACACGATAGAGGATTGGATAGGATAGAGGATAGGATAGGATAGAGTATAGGATAGGATAGAGGATAGGATAGGATAGAGGATAGGATAGGATAGGATAGAGAATAGGATAGGATAGAGGATAGGATAGGATAGGATAGAGGATAGGATAGGATTGAGGGTACGATAGGATAGTGGATAGGATAGGATAGAGGATAGGATAGGATAGAGGATAGGATAGGATAGAGGATAGGATAGGATAGAGGATAGGATACGATAGAGGGTAGGATAGGATACAGGATAGGATAGGATAGAGAATAGGATAGGATAGAGGATAGGATAGGATAGAGGATAGGATAGGATGGAGGATTGGGTAGGATAGACGATAGCATACGATAGAGGATAGGATAGGGTGGAGAATAGGATAGGATGGAGGATTGGGTAGGATAGAGGATAGGATACGGTAGAGGATAGGATAGGATAGCGAACACGATAGAGGATTGGATAGGATAGAGGATAGGATAGGATAGAGGATAGGATAGGATAGAGGATAGGATACGATAGAGGGTAGGATAGGATACAGGATAGGATAGGATAGAGAATAGGATAGGATAGAGGATAGGATAGGATGGAGGATTGGGTAGGATAGACGATAGCATACGATAGAGGATAGGATAGGGTGGAGAATAGGATAGGATGGAGGATTGGGTAGGATAGAGGATAGGATACGGTAGAGGATAGGATAGGATAGCGAACACGATAGAGGATTGGATAGGATAGAGGATAGGATAGGATAGAGTATAGGATAGGATAGAGGATAGGATAGGATAGAGGATAGGATAGGGTGGAGAATAGGATAGGATGGAGGATTGGGTAGGATAGAGGATAGGATACGGTAGAGGATAGGATAGGATAGAGGATAGGATAGGATAGAGGATAGGATAGGATAGAGGATAGGATAGGATTGAGGGTACGATAGGATAGTGGATAGGGTAGGATAGAGGATAGGATAGGATAGAGGATATGATAGGATAGAGGATAGGTTAAGATAGAGGATAGGATAGGATAGAGAATAGGATATAGGATTGGATAGGATAGAGGATAGAATAGGATAGAGGATAAGATAGGATAGAGGATAGGATATGATAGAGGATAGGATAGGATAGAGGATAGGATAGGATAGAGGATAGGATAGGATAGGATAGAGGATAGGATAGGATAGAGGATAGGATAGGATAGAGGATAGGATAGGATAGAGAATAGGATAGGATAGAGGATAGGATAGGATAGAAGATAGGATAGGATTGAGGGTACGATAGGATAGTGGATAGGATAGGATAGAGGATAGGATAGGATAGAGGATATGATAGGATAGAGGATAGGATGGGATAGAGGATAGGATAGAATAGTGGATAGGATAGGATAGAGGTTAGGATAGGATAGAGGATAGGATAGGATAGAGGATAGGATATGATAGAGGATAGGATAGGATAGAGGATAGGATACGATAGAGGATAGGATAGGATAGCGGATCGGATATGTTAGAAGATAGGATAGGACAGAGGATAGGATAGGATATAGGATAGGATAGGATAGAGGATAGGATAGGATAGAGGATAGGATACGATAGAGGATAGGATAGGATAGAGAATAGGATATAGGATTGGATAGGATAGCGGATAGGATAGGATAGAGGATAGGATAGGATAGAGGATAGGATATGATAGAGGATAGGATAGGATAGAGGATAGGATACGATAGAGGATAGGATAGGATAGCGGATCGGATATGTTAGAGGATAGGATAGGATAGAGGATAGGATAGGATAGAGGATACGATATAGGATTGGATAGGATAGAGGATAGGATACGATAGAGGATAGGATAGGATAGAGAATAGGATATAGGATTGGATAGGATAGAGGATAGAATAGGATAGAGGATAGGATAGGATAGAGAATAGGATATAGGATTGGATAGGATAGAGGATAGAATAGGATAGAGGATAGGATAGGATAGAGATAGGATAGGATAGAGGATAGGATAGGATAGAGGATAGGATAGGTTGACGATAGGTTAGGATAGAGGATAGGATAGGATAGCGGATAGGATACGATAGAGGATAGGATAGGATAGAGAATAGGATATAGGATTGGATAGGATAGCGGATAGGATAGGATAGAGGATAGGATAGGATAGAGGATAGGATACGATAGAGGATAGGATAGGATAGAGGATAGGATACGATAGAGGATAGGATAGGATAGCGGATCGGATATGTTAGAGGATAGGATAGGATAGAGGATAGGATAGGATAGAGGATAATATAGGATAGAGTATAGGATAGGATAGAGGATAGGATAGGATAGTGGATAGGATAGGATAGAGGATCGAGATAGGATAGAGGATACGATATACGATTGGATAGGATAGAGGATAGGATACGATAGAGGATAGGATAGGATAGAGAATAGGATATAGGATTGGATAGGATAGAGGATAGAATAGGATAGAGGATAGGATAGGATAGAGAATAGGATATAGGATTGGATATGTTAGAGGATAGGATAGGATAGAGGATAGGATAGGATAGAGATAGGATAGGATAGAGGATAGGATAGGATAGAGGATAGGATAGGTTGAGGATAGGATAGGATAGAGGATAGGATAGGATAGCGGATAGGATATGTTAGAGGATAGGATAGGATAGAGGATAGGATAGGATAGGATAGAGGATAGGATAGGATAGAGGATAGGATAGGATAGAGGATAGGATAGGATAGAGAATAGGATAGGATAGAGGATAGGATAGGATAGAGAATAGGATAGGATAGAGGATAGGATAGGATAGAGGATAGGATAGGATTGAGGGTACGATAGGATAGTGGATAGGGTAGGATAGAGGATAGGATAGGATAGAGGATAGGATAGGTTGAGGATAGGATAGGATAGAGGATAGGATAGGATAGCGGATAGGATATGTTAGAGGATAGGATAGGATAGAGGATAGGATAGGATAGAGGATAGGATAGGATAGAGGATAGGATAGGATAGAGAATAGGATAGGATAGAGGATAGGATAGGATAGAGAATAGGATAGGATAGAGGATAGGATAGGATAGAGGATAGGATAGGATTGAGGGTACGATAGGATAGTGGATAGGGTAGGATAGAGGATAGGATAGGATAGAGGATATGATAGGATAGAGGATAGGTTAAGATAGAGGATAGGATAGGATAGAGAATAGGATATAGGATTGGATAGGATAGAGGATAGAATAGGATAGAGGATAAGATAGGATAGAGGATAGGATATGATAGAGGATAGGATAGGATAGAGGATAGGATAGGATAGAGGATAGGATAGGATAGAGGATAGGATAGGATAGAGGATAGGATAGGATAGAGGATATGATAGGATAGGGGATAGGATAGGATAGAGGATAGGATAGAGGATAGGATAGAGGATAGGATAGAGGATAGAATAGGATAGAGGATAGGATAGAGGATAGGATAGAGGATAGAATAGGATAGAGGATAGGATAGGATAGCGGATAGGATATGTTAGAGGATAGAGAATAGGATATAGGATTGGATAGGATAGCGGATAGGATAGGATAGAGGATAGGATAGGATAGAGGATAGGATATGATAGAGGATAGGATATAGGATTGGATAGAATGGAGGATATGATAGAGGATAGGATAGGATAGAGGATAGGATATGATAGAGGACAGGATATAGGATTGGATAGAATAGAGGATAGGATAGATGATAGGATAGGATAGAGGATAGGATATGATACAGGATAGGATAGGATAGAGAATAGGATAGGATAGAGCATAGGATAGGGTAGAGGATAGGATAGGATAGAGGATAGGATACGATAGAGGATAGGATAGGATAGAGAATAGGATATAGGATTGGATAGGATAGAGGATAGAATAGGATAGAGGATAGAGGATAGGATAGGATAGAGGATAGGATAGGATAGAGGATAGGATAGGATAGAGAATAGGATATAGGATTGGATAGGATAGAGGATAGAATAGGATAGAGGATAGAATAGGATAGAGGATAGGATAGGATAGAGGATAGGATAGGATAGAGGATAGGATACGATAGAGGGTAGGATAGGATACAGGATAGGATAGGATAGAGAATAGGATAGGATAGAGGATAGGATAGGATAGAGGATAGGATAGGATGGAGGATTGGGTAGGATAGACGATAGCATACGATAGAGGATAGGATAGGGTGGAGAATAGGATAGGATGGAGGATTGGGTAGGATAGAGGATAGGATACGGTAGAGGATAGGATAGGATAGCGAACACGATAGAGGATTGGATAGGATAGAGGATAGGATAGGATAGAGTATAGGATAGGATAGAGGATAGGATAGGATAGAGGATAGGATAGGATAGGATAGAGAATAGGATAGGATAGAGGATAGGATAGGATAGGATAGAGGATAGGATAGGATTGAGGGTACGATAGGATAGTGGATAGGATAGGATAGAGGATAGGATAGGATAGAGGATAGGATAGGATAGAGGATAGGATAGGATAGAGGATAGGATACGATAGAGGGTAGGATAGGATACAGGATAGGATAGGATAGAGAATAGGATAGGATAGAGGATAGGATAGGATAGAGGATAGGATAGGATGGAGGATTGGGTAGGATAGACGATAGCATACGATAGAGGATAGGATAGGGTGGAGAATAGGATAGGATGGAGGATTGGGTAGGATAGAGGATAGGATACGGTAGAGGATAGGATAGGATAGCGAACACGATAGAGGATTGGATAGGATAGAGGATAGGATAGGATAGAGGATAGGATAGGATAGAGGATAGGATACGATAGAGGGTAGGATAGGATACAGGATAGGATAGGATAGAGAATAGGATAGGATAGAGGATAGGATAGGATGGAGGATTGGGTAGGATAGACGATAGCATACGATAGAGGATAGGATAGGGTGGAGAATAGGATAGGATGGAGGATTGGGTAGGATAGAGGATAGGATACGGTAGAGGATAGGATAGGATAGCGAACACGATAGAGGATTGGATAGGATAGAGGATAGGATAGGATAGAGTATAGGATAGGATAGAGGATAGGATAGGATAGAGGATAGGATAGGGTGGAGAATAGGATAGGATGGAGGATTGGGTAGGATAGAGGATAGGATACGGTAGAGGATAGGATAGGATAGCGAACACGATAGAGGATTGGATAGGATACAGGATAGGATAGGATAGAGTATAGGATAGGATAGAGAATAGGATAGGATAGAGGATAGGATAGGATAGAGGATATGATAGGATAGAGGATAGGATATAGGATTGGATAGGATAGAGGATAGAATAGGATAGAGGATAAAATAGGATAGAGGATAGGATATGATAGAGGATAGGATAGGATAGGATAGAGGATAGGATAGGATAGAGGATAGGATAGGATAGAGGATAGGATAGGATAGAGAATAGGATAGGATAGAGGATAGGATAGGATAGAAGATAGGATAGGATTGAGGGTACGATAGGATAGTGGATAGGATAGGATAGAGGATAGGATAGGATAGAGGATATGATAGGATAGAGGATAGGATAGGATAGAGGATAGGATAGAATAGTGGATAGGATAGGATAGAGGTTAGGATAGGATAGAGGATAGGATAGGATAGAGGATAGGATATGATAGAGGATAGGATAGGATAGAGGATAGGATACGATAGAGGATAGGATAGGATAGCGGATCGGATATGTTAGAAGATAGGATAGGACAGAGGATAGGATAGGATATAGGATAGGATAGGATAGAGGATAGGATAGGATAGAGGATAGGATACGATAGAGGATAGGATAGGATAGAGAATAGGATATAGGATTGGATAGGATAGCGGATAGGATAGGATAGAGGATAGGATAGGATAGAGGATAGGATATGATAGAGGATAGGATAGGATAGAGGATAGGATACGATAGAGGATAGGATAGGATAGCGGATCGGATATGTTAGAGGATAGGATAGGATAGAGGATAGGATAGGATAGAGGATACGATATAGGATTGGATAGGATAGAGGATAGGATACGATAGAGGATAGGATAGGATAGAGAATAGGATATAGGATTGGATAGGATAGAGGATAGAATAGGATAGAGGATAGGATAGGATAGAGAATAGGATATAGGATTGGATAGGATAGAGGATAGAATAGGATAGAGGATAGGATAGGATAGAGATAGGATAGGATAGAGGATAGGATAGGATAGAGGATAGGATAGGTTGACGATAGGTTAGGATAGAGGATAGGATAGGATAGCGGATAGGATACGATAGAGGATAGGATAGGATAGAGAATAGGATATAGGATTGGATAGGATAGCGGATAGGATAGGATAGAGGATAGGATAGGATAGAGGATAGGATACGATAGAGGATAGGATAGGATAGAGGATAGGATACGATAGAGGATAGGATAGGATAGCGGATCGGATATGTTAGAGGATAGGATAGGATAGAGGATAGGATAGGATAGAGGATAATATAGGATAGAGTATAGGATAGGATAGAGGATAGGATAGGATAGTGGATAGGATAGGATAGAGGATCGAGATAGGATAGAGGATACGATATACGATTGGATAGGATAGAGGATAGGATACGATAGAGGATAGGATAGGATAGAGAATAGGATATAGGATTGGATAGGATAGAGGATAGAATAGGATAGAGGATAGGATAGGATAGAGAATAGGATATAGGATTGGATATGTTAGAGGATAGGATAGGATAGAGGATAGGATAGGATAGAGATAGGATAGGATAGAGGATAGGATAGGATAGAGGATAGGATAGGTTGAGGATAGGATAGGATAGAGGATAGGATAGGATAGCGGATAGGATATGTTAGAGGATAGGATAGGATAGAGGATAGGATAGGATAGAGGATAGGATAGGATAGAGGATAGGATAGGATAGAGAATAGGATAGGATAGAGGATAGGATAGGATAGAGAATAGGATAGGATAGAGGATAGGATAGGATAGAGGATAGGATAGGATTGAGGGTACGATAGGATAGTGGATAGGGTAGGATAGAGGATAGGATAGGATAGAGGATAGGATAGGTTGAGGATAGGATAGGATAGAGGATAGGATAGGATAGCGGATAGGATATGTTAGAGGATAGGATAGGATAGAGGATAGGATAGGATAGAGGATAGGATAGGATAGAGGATAGGATAGGATAGAGAATAGGATAGGATAGAGGATAGGATAGGATAGAGAATAGGATAGGATAGAGGATAGGATAGGATAGAGGATAGGATAGGATTGAGGGTACGATAGGATAGTGGATAGGGTAGGATAGAGGATAGGATAGGATAGAGGATATGATAGGATAGAGGATAGGTTAAGATAGAGGATAGGATAGGATAGAGAATAGGATATAGGATTGGATAGGATAGAGGATAGAATAGGATAGAGGATAAGATAGGATAGAGGATAGGATATGATAGAGGATAGGATAGGATAGAGGATAGGATAGGATAGAGGATAGGATAGGATAGAGGATAGGATAGGATAGAGGATAGGATAGGATAGAGGATATGATAGGATAGGGGATAGGATAGGATAGAGGATAGGATAGAGGATAGGATAGAGGATAGGATAGAGGATAGAATAGGATAGAGGATAGGATAGAGGATAGGATAGAGGATAGAATAGGATAGAGGATAGGATAGGATAGCGGATAGGATATGTTAGAGGATAGAGAATAGGATATAGGATTGGATAGGATAGCGGATAGGATAGGATAGAGGATAGGATAGGATAGAGGATAGGATATGATAGAGGATAGGATATAGGATTGGATAGAATGGAGGATAGGATAGAGGATAGGATAGGATAGAGGATAGGATATGATAGAGGACAGGATATAGGATTGGATAGAATAGAGGATAGGATAGATGATAGGATAGGATAGAGGATAGGATATGATACAGGATAGGATAGGATAGAGAATAGGATAGGATAGAGGATAGGATAGGGTAGAGGATAGGATAGGATAGAGGATAGGATACGATAGAGGATAGGATAGGATAGAGAATAGGATATAGGATTGGATAGGATAGAGGATAGAATAGGATAGAGGATAGAGGATAGGATAGGATAGAGGATAGGATAGGATAGAGGATAGGATAGGATAGAGAATAGGATATAGGATTGGATAGGATAGAGGATAGAATAGGATAGAGGATAGAATAGGATAGAGGATAGGATAGGATAGAGGATAGGATAGGATAGAGGATGGGATACGATAGAGGGTAGGATAGGATACAGGATAGGATAGGATAGAGAATAGGATAGGATAGAGGATAGGATAGGATGGAGGATTGGGTAGGATAGACGATAGCATACGATAGAGGATAGGATAGGGTGGAGAATAGGATAGGATGGAGGATTGGGTAGGATAGAGGATAGGATACGGTAGAGGATAGGATAGGATAGCGAACACGATAGAGGATTGGATAGGATAGAGGATAGGATAGGATAGAGTACAGGATAGGATAGAGGATAGGATAGGATAGAGGATAGGATAGGATAGGATAGAGAATAGGATAGGATAGAGGATAGGATAGGATAGGATAGAGGATAGGATAGGATTGAGGGTACGATAGGATAGTGGATAGGGTAGGATAGAGGATAGGATAGGATAGAGGATATGATAGGATAGAGGATAGGTTAAGATAGAGGATAGGATAGGATAGAGAATAGGATATAGGATTGGATAGGATAGAGGATAGAATAGGATAGAGGATAGGATAGGATAGAGGATAGGATATGATAGAGGATAGGATAGGATAGAGGATAGGATAGGATAGAGGATAGGATAGGATAGAGGATAGGATAGGATAGAGGATAGGATAGGATAGAGGATATGATAGGATAGGGGATAGGATAGGATAGAGGATAGGATAGAGGATAGGATAGAGGATAGGATAGAGGATAGAATAGGATAGAGGATAGGATAGGTTTAGCGGATAGGATATGTTAGAGGATAGAGAATAGGATATAGGATTGGATAGGATAGCGGATAGGATAGGATAGAGGATAGGATAGGATAGAGGATAGGATATGATAGAGGATAGGATATAGGATTGGATAGAATGGAGGATATGATAGAGGATAGGATAGGATAGAGGATAGGATATGATAGAGGACAGGATATAGGATTGGATAGAATAGAGGATAGGATAGATGATAGGATAGGATAGAGGATAGGATATGATACAGGATAGGATAGGATAGAGAATAGGATAGGATAGAGCATAGGATAGGGTAGAGGATAGGATAGGATAGAGGATAGGATACGATAGAGGATAGGATAGGATAGAGAATAGGATATAGGATTGGATAGGATAGAGGATAGAATAGGATAGAGGATAGAGGATAGGATAGGATAGAGGATAGGATAGGATAGAGGATAGGATAGGATAGAGAATAGGATATAGGATTGGATAGGATAGAGGATAGAATAGGATAGAGGATAGAATAGGATAGAGGATAGGATAGGATAGAGGATAGGATAGGATAGAGGATAGGATACGATAGAGGGTAGGATAGGATACAGGATAGGATAGGATAGAGAATAGGATAGGATAGAGGATAGGATAGGATAGAGGATAGGATAGGATGGAGGATTGGGTAGGATAGACGATAGCATACGATAGAGGATAGGATAGGGTGGAGAATAGGATAGGATGGAGGATTGGGTAGGATAGAGGATAGGATACGGTAGAGGATAGGATAGGATAGCGAACACGATAGAGGATTGGATAGGATAGAGGATAGGATAGGATAGAGTATAGGATAGGATAGAGGATAGGATAGGATAGAGGATAGGATAGGATAGGATAGAGAATAGGATAGGATAGAGGATAGGATAGGATAGGATAGAGGATAGGATAGGATTGAGGGTACGATAGGATAGTGGATAGGATAGGATAGAGGATAGGATAGGATAGAGGATATGATAGGATAGAGGATAGGATATAGGATTGGATAGGATAGAGGATAGAATTGGATAGAGGATAAGATAGGATAGAGGATAGGATAGGATAGGATAGAGGATAGGATAGGATAGAGGATAGGATAGGATAGAGGATAGGATAGGATAGAGGATAGGATAGGATAGAGAATAGGATAGGATAGAGGATAGGATAGGATAGAAGATAGGATAGGATTGAGGGTACGATAGGATAGTGGATAGGATAGGATAGAGGATAGGATAGGATAGAGGATATGATAGGATAGAGGATAGGATAGGATAGAGGATAGGATAGAATAGTGGATAGGATAGGATAGAGGATAGGATAGAGGATTGGATAGAGTATAGGATAGAGGATAGGATAGGATAGAGGATAGGATACGATAGAGGATAGGATAGGATAGAGGATAGGAAAGGATAAACGATAGGATAGGATAGAGGATAGGATAGGATAGAGGATAGGATATGATAGAGGATAGGATAGGATAGAGGATAGGATAGGATAGAGGATAGGATAGGATAGAGGATAGGATAGGATAGAGGATAGGATAGGATAGAGGATAGGATAGGATAGAGCATAGGATAGGATAGAGGATATGATAGGATAGGGGATAGGATAGGATAGAGGATAGGATAGAGGATAGGATAGAGGATAGAATAGGATAGAGGATAGGATAGAGGATAGGATAGAGGATAGAATAGGATAGAGGATAGGATAGGATAGCGGATAGGATATGTTAGAGGATAGAGAATAGGATATAGGATTGGATAGGATAGCGGATAGGATAGGATAGAGGATAGGATAGGATAGAGGATAGGATATGATAGAGGATAGGATATAGGATTGGATAGAATGGAGGATATGATAGAGGATAGGATAGGATAGAGGATAGGATATGATAGAGGACAGGATATAGGATTGGATAGAATAGAGGATAGGATAGATGATAGGATAGGATAGAGGATAGGATATGATACAGGATTGGATAGGATAGAGAATAGGATAGGATAGAGCATAGGATAGGGTAGAGGATAGGATAGGATAGAGGATAGGATACGATAGAGGATAGGATAGGATAGAGAATAGGATATAGGATTGGATAGGATAGAGGATAGAATAGGATAGAGGATAGAGGATAGGATAGGATAGAGGATAGGATAGGATAGAGGATAGGATAGGATAGAGAATAGGATATAGGATTGGATAGGATAGAGGATAGAATAGGATAGAGGATAGAATAGGATAGAGGATAGGATAGGATAGAGGATAGGATAGGATAGAGGATAGGATACGATAGAGGGTAGGATAGGATACAGGATAGGATAGGATAGAGAATAGGATAGGATAGAGGATAGGATAGGATAGAGGATAGGATAGGATGGAGGATTGGGTAGGATAGACGATAGCATACGATAGAGGATAGGATAGGGTGGAGAATAGGATAGGATGGAGGATTGGGTAGGATAGAGGATAGGATACGGTAGAGGATAGGATAGGATAGCGAACACGATAGAGGATTGGATAGGATAGAGGATAGGATAGGATAGAGTATAGGATAGGATAGAGGATAGGATAGGATAGAGGATAGGATAGGATAGGATAGAGAATAGGATAGGATAGAGGATAGGATAGGATAGGATAGAGGATAGGATAGGATAGAGGATAGGATAGGATAGAGAATAGGATATAGGATTGGATAGGATAGCGGATAGGATAGGATAGAGGATAGGATAGGATAGAGGATAGGATAGGATAGGATAGAGGATACGATAGGATAGAGGATAGGATAGGATAGAGGATAGGATAGGATAGAGAATAGGATAGGATAGAGGATAGGATAGGATAGAAGATAGGATAGGATTGAGGGTACGATAGGATAGTGGATAGGATAGGATAGAGGATAGGATAGGATAGAGGATATGATAGGATAGAGGATAGGATAGGATAGAGGATAGGATAGAATAGTGGATAGGATAGGATAGAGGATAGGATAGAGGATTGGATAGAGTATAGGATAGAGGATAGGATAGGATAGAGGATAGGATACGATAGAGGATAGGATAGGATAGAGGATAGGAAAGGATAAACGATAGGATAGGATAGAGGATAGGATAGGATAGAGGATAGGATATGATAGAGGATAGGATAGGATAGAGGATAGGATAGGATATAGGATAGGATAGGATAGAGGATAGGATACGATAGAGGATAGGATAGGATAGAGAATAGGGTATAGGATTGGATAGGATAGCGGATAGGATAGGATAGAGGATAGGATAGGATAGAGGGTAGGATATGATAGAGGATAGGATAGGATAGAGGATAGGATACGATAGAGGATAGGATAGGATAGCGGATCGGATATGTTAGAAGATAGGATAGGACAGAGGATAGGATAGGATAGAGGATAGGATAGGATAGAGGATAGGATAGGATAGAGGATAGGATACGATAGAGGATAGGATAGGATAGAGAATAGGATATAGGATTGGATAGGATAGCGGATAGGATAGGATAGAGGATAGGATAGGATAGAGGATAGGATATGATAGAGGATAGGATAGGATAGAGGATAGGATACGATAGAGGATAGGATAGGATAGCGGATCGGATATCTTAGAGGATAGGATAGGATAGAGGATAGGATAGGATAGAGGATAGGATAGGATAGAGGATAGGATAGCATAGAGATAGGATAGGATAGAGGATAGGATAGGATAGAGGATAGGATAGGTTGAGGATAGGATAGGATAGAGGATAGGATAGGATAGTGGATAGGATATGTTAGAGGATAGGATAGGATAGAGGATAGGATAGGATAGAGGATAGGATAGGATAGAGGATAGGATAGGATAGAGGATAGGATAGGATAGAGAATAGGATAGGATAGAGGATAGGATAGGATAGAGGATAGGATAGAATTGAGGGTACGATAGGATAGTGGATAGGGTAGGATAGAGGATAGGATAGGATAGAGGATATGATAGGATAGAGGATAGGTTAGGATAGAGGATAGGATAGGATAGAGAATAGGATATAGGATTGGATAGGATAGAGGATAGAATAGGATAGAGGATAAGATAGGATAGAGGATAGGATATGATAGAGGATAGGATAGGATAGAGGATAGGATAGGATAGAGGATAGGATAGGATAGAGGATAGGATAGGGTAGAGGATAGGATAGGATAGAGAATAGGATAGGATAGAGGATAGGATAGCCTAGAGGATAGGATAGGATTGAGGGTAGGATAGGATAGTGGATAGGATAGGATAGAGGATAGGATAGGATAGAGGATATGATATGATAGAGGATAGGATAGGATAGAGGATAGGATAGAATAGTGGATAGGATAGGATGGAGGATAGGATAGAGGATAGGATAGAGGATAGGATAGAGGATAGGATAGGATAGAGGATAGGATACGATAGAGGATAGGATAGGATAGAGGATAGGAAAGGATAAACGATAGAATAGGATAGATGATAGGATAGGATAGAGGATAGGATAGGATAGAGGATAGGATAGGATAGAGGATAGGATAGGATAGTGGATTAAATAGGATAGAGGATAGGATACGATAGAGGATAGGATACGATAGAGGATAGGATAGGATAGAGAATAGGATATAGGATTGGCTAGGACAGAGGATAGAATAGGATAGAGGATAGGATAGGATAGAGGATAGGATAGGATAGAGGATAGGATAGGATAGAGAATAGGATAGGATAGAGGATAGGATAGGATAGAGGATAGGATACGATAGAGGGTAGGATAGGATAGAGGATAGGAAAGGATAAACGATAGGATAGGATAGAGGATAGGATAGGATAGAGGATAGGATATGATAGAGGATAGGATAGGATAGAGGATAGGGTAGGATAGAGGATAGGATAGGATAGAGGATAGGATACGATAGAGGATAGGATAGGATAGAGAATAGGGTATAGGATTGGATAGGATAGCGGATAGGATAGGATAGAGGATAGGATAGGATAGAGGATAGGATATGATAGAGGATAGGATATGATAGAGGATTGGATACGATAGAGGATAGGATAGGATAGCGGATCGGATATGTTAGAAGATAGGATAGGACAGAGGATAGGATAGGATAGAGGATAGGATAGGATAGAGGATAGGATAGGATAGAGGATAGGATACGATAGAGGATAGGATAGGATAGAGAATAGGATATAGGATTGGATAGGATAGCGGATAGGATAGGATAGAGGATAGGATAGGATAGAGGATAGGATAGGATAGAGGATAGGATAGGATAGAGGATAGGATAGGTTGAGGATAGGATAGGATAGAGGATAGGATAGGATAGCGGATAGGATATGTTAGAGGATAGGATAGGATAGAGGATAGGATAGGATAGAGGATAGGATAGGATAGAGGATAGGATAGGATAGAGGATAGGATAGGATAGCGGATAGGATATGTTAGAGGATAGGATAGGATAGAGGATAGGATAGGATAGAGGATAGGATAGGATAGAGGATAGGATAGGATAGAGGATAGGATAGGATAGAGAATAGGATAGGATAGAGGATAGGATAGGATAGAGGATAGGATAGGATTAAGGGTACGATAGGATAGTGGATAGGGTAGGATAGAGGATAGGATAGGATAGAGGATATGATAGGATAGAGGATAGGTTAGGATAGAGGATAGGATAGGATAGAGAATAGGATAGGATAGAGGATAGGATAGGATAGAGGATAGGATAGGTTGAGGATAGGATAGGATAGAGGATAGGATAGGATAGTGGATAGGATATGTTAGAGGATAGGATAGGATAGAGGATAGGATAGGATAGAGGATAGGATAGGATAGAGGATAGGATAGGATAGAGGATAGGATAGGATAGAGAATAGGATAGGATAGAGGATAGGATAGGATAGAGGATAGGATAGGATAGAGAATAGGATAGGATAGAGGATAGGATAGGATAGAGGATAGGATAGAATTGAGGGTACGATAGGATAGTGGATAGGGTAGGATAGAGGATAGGATAGGATAGAGGATATGATAGGATAGAGGATAGGATACGATAGAGGATAGGATAGGATAGAGAATAGGATATAGGATTGGATAGGATAGCGGATAGGATAGGATAGAGGATAGGATAGGATAGAGGATAGGATATGATAGAGGATAGGATAGGATAGAGGATAGGATACGATAGAGGATAGGATAGGATAGCGGATCGGATATCTTAGAGGATAGGATAGGATAGAGGATAGGATAGGATAGAGGATAGGATAGCATAGAGATAGGATAGGATAGAGGATAGGATAGGATAGAGGATAGGATAGGTTGAGGATAGGATAGGATAGAGGATAGGATAGGATAGTGGATAGGATATGTTAGAGGATAGGATAGGATAGAGGATAGGATAGGATAGAGGATAGGATAGGATAGAGGATAGGATAGGATAGAGGATAGGATAGGATAGAGAATAGGATAGGATAGAGGATAGGATAGGATAGAGGATAGGATAGAATTGAGGGTACGATAGGATAGTGGATAGGGTAGGATAGAGGATAGGATAGGATAGAGGATATGATAGGATAGAGGATAGGTTAGGATAGAGGATAGGATAGGATAGAGAATAGGATATAGGATTGGATAGGATAGAGGATAGAATAGGATAGAGGATAAGATAGGATAGAGGATAGGATATGATAGAGGATAGGATAGGATAGAGGATAGGATAGGATAGAGGATAGGATAGGATAGAGGATAGGATAGGGTAGAGGATAGGATAGGATAGAGAATAGGATAGGATAGAGGATAGGATAGCCTAGAGGATAGGATAGGATTGAGGGTAGGATAGGATAGTGGATAGGATAGGATAGAGGATAGGATAGGATAGAGGATATGATATGATAGAGGATAGGATAGGATAGAGGATAGGATAGAATAGTGGATAGGATAGGATGGAGGATAGGATAGAGGATAGGATAGAGGATAGGATAGGATAGAGGATAGGATACGATAGAGGATAGGATAGGATAGAGGATAGGAAAGGATAAACGAGAGAATAGGATAGATGATAGGATAGGATAGAGGATAGGATAGGATAGAGGATAGGATAGGATAGAGGATAGGATAGGATAGTGGATTAAATAGGATAGAGGATAGGATACGATAGAGGATAGGATATGATAGAGGATAGGATATGATAGAGGATTGGATACGATAGAGGATAGGATAGGATAGCGGATCGGATATGTTAGAAGATAGGATAGGACAGAGGATAGGATAGGATAGAGGATAGGATAGGATAGAGGATAGGATAGGATAGAGGATAGGATACGATAGAGGATAGGATAGGATAGAGAATAGGATATAGGATTGGATAGGATAGCGGATAGGATAGGATAGAGGATAGGATAGGATAGAGGATAGGATAGGATAGAGGATAGGATAGGTTGAGGATAGGATAGGATAGAGGATAGGATAGGATAGCGGATAGGATATGTTAGAGGATAGGATAGGATAGAGGATAGGATAGGATAGAGGATAGGATAGGATAGAGGATAGGATAGGATAGAGGATAGGATAGGTTGAGGATAGGATAGGATAGAGGATAGGATAGGATAGCGGATAGGATATGTTAGAGGATAGGATAGGATAGAGGATAGGATAGGATAGAGGATAGGATAGGATAGAGGATAGGATAGGATAGAGGATAGGATAGGATAGAGGATAGGATAGGATAGAGAATAGGATAGGATAGAGGATAGGATAGGATAGAGGATAGGATAGGATTAAGGGTACGATAGGATAGTGGATAGGGTAGGATAGAGGATAGGATAGGATAGAGGATATGATAGGATAGAGGATAGGTTAGGATAGAGGATAGGATAGGATAGAGAATAGGATATAGGATTGGATAGGATAGAGGATAGAATAGGATAGAGGATAAGATAGGATAGAGGATAGGATATGATAGAGGATAGGATAGGATAGAGGATAGGATAGGATTAAGGGTACGATAGGATAGTGGATAGGGTAGGATAGAGGATAGGATAGGATAGAGGATATGATAGGATAGAGGATAGGTTAGGATAGAGGATAGGATAGGATAGAGAATAGGATAGGATAGAGGATAGGATAGGATAGAGGATAGGATAGGTTGAGGATAGGATAGGATAGAGGATAGGATAGGATAGTGGATAGGATATGTTAGAGGATAGGATAGGATAGAGGATAGGATAGGATAGAGGATAGGATAGGATAGAGGATAGGATAGGATAGAGGATAGGATAGGATAGAGAATAGGATAGGATAGAGGATAGGATAGGATAGAGGATAGGATAGGATAGAGAATAGGATAGGATAGAGGATAGGATAGGATAGAGGATAGGATAGAATTGAGGGTACGATAGGATAGTGGATAGGGTAGGATAGAGGATAGGATAGGATAGAGGATATGATAGGATAGAGGATAGGATACGATAGAGGATAGGATAGGATAGAGAATAGGATATAGGATTGGATAGGATAGCGGATAGGATAGGATAGAGGATAGGATAGGATAGAGGATAGGATATGATAGAGGATAGGATAGGATAGAGGATAGGATACGATAGAGGATAGGATAGGATAGCGGATCGGATATCTTAGAGGATAGGATAGGATAGAGGATAGGATAGGATAGAGGATAGGATAGGATAGAGGATAGGATAGCATAGAGATAGGATAGGATAGAGGATAGGATAGGATAGAGGATAGGATAGGTTGAGGATAGGATAGGATAGAGGATAGGATAGGATAGTGGATAGGATATGTTAGAGGATAGGATAGGATAGAGGATAGGATAGGATAGAGGATAGGATAGGATAGAGGATAGGATAGGATAGAGGATAGGATAGGATAGAGAATAGGATAGGATAGAGGATAGGATAGGATAGAGGATAGGATAGAATTGAGGGTACGATAGGATAGTGGATAGGGTAGGATAGAGGATAGGATAGGATAGAGGATATGATAGGATAGAGGATAGGTTAGGATAGAGGATAGGATAGGATAGAGAATAGGATATAGGATTGGATAGGATAGAGGATAGAATAGGATAGAGGATAAGATAGGATAGAGGATAGGATATGATAGAGGATAGGATAGGATAGAGGATAGGATAGGATAGAGGATAGGATAGGATAGAGGATAGGATAGGGTAGAGGATAGGATAGGATAGAGAATAGGATAGGATAGAGGATAGGATAGCCTAGAGGATAGGATAGGATTGAGGGTAGGATAGGATAGTGGATAGGATAGGATAGAGGATAGGATAGGATAGAGGATATGATATGATAGAGGATAGGATAGGATAGAGGATAGGATAGAATAGTGGATAGGATAGGATGGAGGATAGGATAGAGGATAGGATAGAGGATAGGATAGGATAGAGGATAGGATACGATAGAGGATAGGATAGGATAGAGGATAGGAAAGGATAAACGATAGAATAGGATAGATGATAGGATAGGATAGAGGATAGGATAGGATAGAGGATAGGATAGGATAGAGGATAGGATAGGATAGTGGATTAAATAGGATAGAGGATAGGATACGATAGAGGATAGGATAGGATAGAGAATAGGATATAGGATTGGCTAGGACAGAGGATAGAATAGGATAGAGGATAGGATAGGATAGAGGATAGGATAGGATAGAGGATAGGATAGGATAGAGAATAGGATAGGATAGAGGATAGGATAGGATAGAGGATAGGATACGATAGAGGGTAGGATAGGATAGAGGATAGGAAAGGATAAACGATAGGATAGGATAGAGGATAGGATAGGATAGAGGATAGGATATGATAGAGGATAGGATAGGATAGAGGATAGGGTAGGATAGAGGATAGGATAGGATAGAGGATAGGATACGATAGAGGATAGGATAGGATAGAGAATAGGGTATAGGATTGGATAGGATAGCGGATAGGATAGGATAGAGGATAGGATAGGATAGAGGATAGGATATGATAGAGGATAGGATATGATAGAGGATTGGATACGATAGAGGATAGGATAGGATAGCGGATCGGATATGTTAGAAGATAGGGTAGGACAGAGGATAGGATAGGATAGAGGATAGGATAGGATAGACGATAGGATAGGATAGAGGATAGGATACGATAGAGGATAGGATAGGATAGAGAATAGGATATAGGATTGGATAGGATAGCGGATAGGATAGGATAGAGGATAGGATAGGATAGAGGATAGGATAGGATAGAGGATAGGATAGGTTGAGGATAGGATAGGATAGAGGATAGGATAGGATAGCGGATAGGATATGTTAGAGGATAGGATAGGATAGAGGATAGGATAGGATAGAGGATAGGATAGGATAGAGGATAGGATAGGATAGAGGATAGGATAGGTTGAGGATAGGATAGGATAGAGGATAGGATAGGATAGCGGATAGGATATGTTAGAGGATAGGATAGGATAGAGGATAGGATAGGATAGAGGATAGGATAGGATAGAGGATAGGATAGGATAGAGGATAGGATAGGATAGAGGATAGGATAGGATAGAGAATAGGATAGGATAGAGGATAGGATAGGATAGAGGATAGGATAGGATTAAGGGTACGATAGGATAGTGGATAGGGTAGGATAGAGGATAGGATAGGATAGAGGATATGATAGGATAGAGGATAGGTTAGGATAGAGGATAGGATAGGATAGAGAATAGGATATAGGATTGGATAGGATAGAGGATAGAATAGGATAGAGGATAAGATAGGATAGAGGATAGGATATGATAGAGGATAGGATAGGATAGAGGATAGGATAGGATAGAGGATAGGATAGGATAGAGGATAGGATAGGGTAGAGGATAGGATAGGATAGAGAATAGGATAGGATAGAGGATAGGATAGCCTAGAGGATAGGATAGGATTGAGGGTAGGATAGGATAGTGGATAGGATAGGATAGAGGATAGGATAGGATAGAGGATATGATATGATAGAGGATAGGATAGGATAGAGGATAGGATAGAATAGTGGATAGGATAGGATGGAGGATAGGATAAAGGATAGGATAGAGGATAGGATAGGATAGAGGATAGGATACGATAGAGGATAGGATAGGATAGAGGATAGGAAAGGATAAACGATAGAATAGGATAGATGATAGGATAGGATAGTGGATAGGATAGGATAGAGGATAGGATAGGATAGAGGATAGGATAGGATAGTGGATTGGATAGGATAGAGGATAGGATACGATAGAGGATAGGATAGGATAGAGAAGAGGATATAGGATTGGCTAGGACAGAGGATAGAATAGGATAGAGGATAGGATAGGATAGAGGATAGGATAGGGTAGAGGATAGGATAGGATAGAGAATAGGATAGGATAGAGGATACGATATAGGATTGGATAGGATAGAGGATAGGATAGGATAGAGGATAGGATAGGGTAGAGGATAGGATAGGATAGAGGATAGGATAGGATAGAGGATAGGATAGGGTAGAGGATAGGATAGGATAGAGAATAGGATAGGATAGAGGATAGGATAGCCTAGAGGATAGGATAGGATTGAGGGTAGGATAGGATAGTGGATAGGATAGGATAGAGGATAGGATAGGATAGAGGATATCATATGATAGAGGATAGGATAGGATAGAGGATAGGATAGAATAGTGGATAGGATAGGATGGAGGATAGGATAGAGGATAGGATAGAGGATAGGATAGGATAGAGGATAGGATACGATAGAGGATAGGATAGGATAGAGGATAGGAAAGGATAAACGATAGAATAGGATAGATGATAGGATAGGATAGTGGATAGGATAGGATAGAGGATAGGATAGGATAGAGGATAGGATAGGATAGTGGATTGGATAGGATAGAGGATAGGATAGGATAGAGGATAGGATAGGATAGAGGATATGATAGGATAGGGGATAGGATAGGATAGAGGATAGGATAGAGGATAGGATAGAGGATAGAATACGATAGAGGATAGGATAGGATAGCGGATACGATATGTTAGAGGATAGAGAATAGGATATAGGATTGGATAGGATAGCGGATAGGATAGGATAGAGGATAGGATAGGATAGAGGATAGGATATGATAGAGGATAGGATATATGATTGGATAGAATGGAGGATAGGATAGAGGATAGGATAGGGTAGAGGATAGGATAGGATAGAGGATAATATACGGTAGAGGATAGGATAGGATAGAGGATAGGATAGGATAGAGGATAGGATAGGATAAACGATAGGATAGGATAGAGGATAGGATAGGATAGAGGATAGGATAAGATAGAGGATAGGATAGGATAGTGGATAGGATAGGATAGAGGATAGGATAGGATAGAGGATAGGATAGGATAGAGAATAGGATATAGGATTGGATAGGATAGCGGATAGGATAGGATAGAGGATAGCATAGGATAGAGGATAGGATATGATAGAGGATAGGATAGGATAGAGGATAGGATAGGATAGGATAGAGGATAGGATATGATACAGGATAGGATAGGATAGAGAATAGGATAGGATAGAGGATAGGATAGGGTAGAGGATAGGATAGGATAGAGGATAGGATACGATAGAGGATAGGATAGGATAGAGAATAGGATATAGGATTGGATAGGATAGAGGATAGAATAGGATAGAGGATAGAATAGGATAGAGGATAGGATAGGATAGAGGATAGGATAGGATAGAGGATAGGATAGGATAGAGAATAGGATAGGATAGAGGATAGGATAGGATAGAGGATAGGATACGATAGAGGGTAGGATAGGATACAGGATAGGATAGGATAGAGAATAGGATAGGATAAACGATAGGATAGGATAGAGGATAGGATAGGATAGAGGATAGGATAAGATAGAGGATAGGATAGGATAGTGGATAGGATAGGATAGAGGATAGGATAGGATAGAGGATAGGATAGGATAGAGGATAGGATAGGATAGAGAATAGGATATAGGATTGGATAGGATAGCGGATAGGATAGGATAGAGGATAGCATAGGATAGAGGATAGGATATGATAGAGGATAGGATAGGATAGAGGATAGGATAGGATAGGATAGAGGATAGGATAGGATAGAGGATAGGATAGGATAGAGGATAGGATAGCATAGAGGATAGGATAGGATTGAGGGTAGGATAGGATAGTGGATAGGATAGGATAGAGGATTGGATAGGATAGAGGATATGATATGATAGAGGATAGGATAGGATAGAGGATAGGACAGGATAGCGGATAGGATAGGATAGAGGATAGGATATGATAGAGGATAGGATAGGATAGAGGATAGGATAGGATAGAGGATAGGATAGGATAGAGGATAGGATAGGATAGAGGATATGATAGGATAGGGGATAGGATAGGATAGAGGATAGGATAGAGGATAGAATAGGATAGAGGATAGGATAGGATAGCGGATAGGATATGTTAGAGGATAGAGAATAGGATATAGGATTGGATAGGATAGCGGATAGGATAGGATAGAGGATAGGATAGGATAGAGGATAGGATATGATAGAGGATAGGATATAGGATTGGATAGAATGGAGGATAGGATAGAGGATAGGATAGGATAGAGGATAGGATATGATAGAGGACAGGATATAGGATTGGATAGAATAGAGGATAGGATAGATGATAGGATAGGATAGAGGATAGGATATGATACAGGATAGGATAGGATAGAGAATAGGATAGGATAGAGGATAGGATAGGGTAGAGGATAGGATAGGATAGAGGATAGGATACGATAGAGGATAGGATAGGATAGAGAATAGGATATAGGATTGGATAGGATAGAGGATAGAATAGGATAGAGGATAGGATAGGATGGAGGATTGGGTAGGATAGACGATAGCATACGATAGAGGATAGGATAGGGTGGAGAATAGGATAGGATGGAGGATTGGGTAGGATAGAGGGTAGGATACGGAAGAGGATAGGATAGGATAGAGAATAGGATATTCGATTGGATAGGATAGCGGATAGGATAGGATAGAGGATAGGATAGGATAGAGGATAGGATAGGATAGAGGATAGGATAGGATAGAGGATAGGATAGGATAGACGATAGGATAGGATAGATTATAGGATAGTATAGAGGATAGGATAGGATAGCGGATAGGATAGGATAGAGGATAGGATAGGATAGACGATAGGATAGAATAGTGGATAGGATAGGATAGAGGATAGAATAGAGGATAGGATAGGATAGAGGATAGGATAGAGGATAGGATAGGATAGATGATAGGATACGATAGAGGATAGGATAGGATAGAGAATAGGGTATAGGATTGGATAGGATAGAGGATAGGATAGGATAGAGGATAGGATAGGATAGAGGATAGGATAGGATAGAGGATAGGATAGGATAGAGGATAGGATAGGATAGAGGATATGATAGGATAGGGGATAGGATAGGATAGAGGATAGGATAGAGGATAGGATAGAGGATAGAATAGGATAGAGGATAGGATAGAGGATAGGATAGAGGATAGAATAGGATAGAGGATAGGATAGGATAGCGGATAGGATATGTTAGAGGATAGAGAATAGGATATAGGATTGGATAGGATAGCGGATAGGATAGGATAGAGGATAGGATACGATAGAGGATAGGATATGATAGAGGATAGGATATAGGATTGGATAGAATGGAGGATAGGATAGAGGATAGGATAGGATAGAGGATAGGATATGATAGAGGACAGGATATAGGATTGGATAGAATAGAGGATATGATAGATGATAGGATAGGATAGAGGATAGGATATGATACAGGATAGGATAGGATAGAGAATAGGATAGGATAGAGGATAGGATAGGGTAGAGGATAGGATAGGAAAGAGGATAGGATACGATAGAGGATAGGATAGGATAGAGAATAGGATATAGGATTGGATAGGATAGAGGATAGAATAGGATAGAGGATAGAGGATAGGATAGGATAGAGGATAGGATAGGATAGAGGATAGGATAGGATAGAGAATAGGATATAGGATTGGATAGGATAGAGGATAGAATAGGATAGAGGATAGAATAGGATAGAGGATAGGATAGGATAGAGGATAGGATAGGATAGAGGATAGGATACGATAGAGGGTAGGATAGGATACAGGATAGGATAGGATAGAGAATAGGATAGGATAGAGGATAGGATAGGATGGAGGATTGGGTAGGATAGACGATAGCATACGATAGAGGATAGGATAGGGTGGAGAATAGGATAGGATGGAGGATTGGGTAGGATAGAGGATAGGATACGGTAGAGGATAGGATAGGATAGCGAACACGATAGAGGATTGGATAGGATAGAGGATAGGATAGGATAGAGTATAGGATAGGATAGAGGATAGGATAGGATAGAGGATAGGATAGGATAGGATAGAGAATAGGATAGGATAGAGGATAGGATAGGATAGGATAGAGGATAGGATAGGATTGAGGGTACGATAGGATAGTGGATAGGGTAGGATAGAGGATAGGATAGGATAGAGGATATGATAGGATAGAGGATAGGTTAAGATAGAGGATAGGATAGGATAGAGAATAGGATATAGGATTGGATAGGATAGAGGATAGAATAGGATAGAGGATAAGATAGGATAGAGGATAGGATATGATAGAGGATAGGATAGGATAGAGGATAGGATAGGATAGAGGATAGGATAGGATAGAGGATAGGATAGGATAGAGGATAGGATAGGATAGAGGATATGATAGGATAGGGGATAGGATAGGATAGAGGATAGGATAGAGGATAGGATAGAGGATAGGATAGAGGATAGAATAGGATAGAGGATAGGATAGAGGATAGGATAGAGGATAGAATAGGATAGAGGATAGGATAGGATAGCGGATAGGATATGTTAGAGGATAGAGAATAGGATATAGGATTGGATAGGATAGCGGATAGGATAGGATAGAGGATAGGATACGATAGAGGATAGGATAGGATAGAGGATAGGATACGATAGAGGGTAGGATAGGATACAGGATAGGATAGGATAGAGAATAGGATAGGATAGAGGATAGGATAGGATGGAGGATTGGGTAGGATAGACGATAGCATACGATAGAGGATAGGATAGGGTGGAGAATAGGATAGGATGGAGGATTGGGTAGGATAGAGGATAGGATACGGTAGAGGATAGGATAGGATAGCGAACACGATAGAGGATTGGATAGGATAGAGGATAGGATAGGATAGAGTATAGGATAGGATAGAGGATAGGATAGGATAGAGGATAGGATAGGATAGGATAGAGAATAGGATAGGATAGAGGATAGGATAGGATAGGATAGAGGATAGGATAGGATTGAGGGTACGATAGGATAGTGGATAGGATAGGATAGAGGATAGGATAGGATAGAGGATATGATAGGATAGAGGATAGGATATAGGATTGGATAGGATAGAGGATAGAATTGGATAGAGGATAAGATAGGATAGAGGATAGGATAGGATAGGATAGAGGATAGGATAGGATAGAGGATTGGATAGGATAGAGGATAGGATAGGATAGAGAATAGGATAGGATAGAGGATAGGATAGGATAGAAGATAGGATAGGATTGAGGGTACGATAGGATAGTGGATAGCATAGGATAGAGGATAGGATAGGATAGAGGATATGATAGGATAGAAGATAGGATAGGATAGAGGATAGGATAGAATAGTGGATAGGATAGGATAGAGGATAGGATAGAGGATTGGATAGAGGATAGGATAGAGGATAGGATAGGATAGAGGATAGGATACGATAGAGGATAGGATAGGATAGAGGATAGGAAAGGATAAACGATAGGATAGGATAGAGGATAGGATAGGATAGAGGATAGGATATGATAGAGGATAGGATAGGATAGAGGATAGGATAGGATATAGGATAGGATAGGATAGAGGATAGGATACGATAGAGGATAGGATAGGATAGAGAATAGGGTATAGGATTGGATAGGATAGCGGATAGGATAGGATAGAGGATAGGATAGGATAGAGGGTAGGATATGATAGAGGATAGGATAGGATAGAGGATAGGATACGATAGAGGATAGGATAGGATAGCGGATCGGATATGTTAGAAGATAGGATAGGACAGAGGATAGGATAGGATAGAGGATAGGATAGGATAGAGGATAGGATAGGATAGAGGATAGGATACGATAGAGGATAGGATAGGATAGAGAATAGGATATAGGATTGGATAGGATAGCGGATAGGACAGGATAGAGGATAGGATAGGATAGAGGATAGGATATGATAGAGGATAGGATAGGATAGAGGATAGGATACGATAGAGGATAGGATAGGATAGCGGATCGGATATCTTAGAGGATAGGATAGGATAGAGGATAGGATAGGATAGAGGATAGGATAGGATAGAGGATAGGATAGGATAGAGATAGGATAGGATAGAGGATAGGATAGGATAGAGGATAGGATAGGTTGAGGATAGGATAGGATAGGATAGAGGATAGGATAGGATAGCGGATAGGATATGTTAGAGGATAGGATAGGATAGAGGATAGGATAGGATAGAGGATAGGATAGGATAGAGGATAGGATAGGATAGAGGATAGGATAGGATAGAGAATAGGATAGGATAGAGGATAGGATAGGATAGAGGATAGGATAGAATTGAGGGTACGATAGGATAGTGGATAGGGTAGGATAGAGGATAGGATAGGATAGAGGATATGATAGGATAGAGGATAGGTTAGGATAGAGGATAGGATAGGATAGAGAATAGGATATAGGATTGGATAGGATAGAGGATAGAATAGGATAGAGGATAAGATAGGATAGAGGATAGGATATGATAGAGGATAGGATAGGATAGAGGATAGGATAGGATAGAGGATAGGATAGGATAGAGGATAGGATAGGGTAGAGGATAGGATAGGATAGAGAATAGGATAGGATAGAGGATAGGATAGGATTGAGGGTAGGATAGGATAGTGGATAGGATAGGATAGAGGATAGGATAGGATAGAGGATATGATATGATAGAGGATAGGATAGGATAGAGGATAGGATAGAATAGTGGATAGGATAGGATGGAGGATAGGATAGAGGATAGGATAGAGGATAGGATAGGATAGAGGATAGGATACGATAGAGGATAGGATAGGATAGAGGATAGGAAAGGATAAACGATAGAATAGGATAGATGATAGGATAGGATAGAGGATAGGATAGGATAGAGGATAGGATAGGATAGAGGATAGGATAGGATAGTGGATTAAATAGGATAGAGGATAGGATACGATAGAGGATAGGATAGGATAGAGAATAGGATATAGGATTGGCTAGGACAGAGGATAGAATAGGATAGAGGATAGGATAGGATAGAGGATAGGATAGGATAGAGGATAGGATAGGATAGAGAATAGGATAGGATAGAGGATAGGATAGGATAGAGGATAGGATACGATAGAGGGTAGGATAGGATAGAGGATAGGAAAGGATAAACGATAGGATAGGATAGAGGATAGGATAGGATAGAGGATAGGATATGATAGAGGATAGGATAGGATAGAGGATAGGGTAGGATAGAGGATAGGATAGGATAGAGGATAGGATACGATAGAGGATAGGATAGGATAGAGAATAGGGTATAGGATTGGATAGGATAGCGGATAGGATAGGATAGAGGATAGGATAGGATAGAGGATAGGATATGATAGAGGATAGGATATGATAGAGGATTGGATACGATAGAGGATAGGATAGGATAGCGGATCGGATATGTTAGAATATAGGATAGGACAGAGGATAGGATAGGATAGAGGATAGGATAGGATAGAGGATAGGATAGGATAGAGGATAGGATACGATAGAGGATAGGATAGGATAGAGAATAGGATATAGGATTGGATAGGATAGCGGATAGGATAGGATAGAGGATAGGATAGGATAGGATAGAGGATAGGATAGGATAGAGGATAGGATAGGTTGAGGATAGGATAGGATAGAGGATAGGATAGGATAGCGGATAGGATATGTTAGAGGATAGGATAGGATAGAGGATAGGATAGGATAGAGGATAGGATAGGATAGAGGATAGGATAGGATAGAGGATAGGATAGGTTGAGGATAGGATAGGATAGAGGATAGGATAGGATAGCGGATAGGATATGTTAGAGGATAGGATAGGATAGAGGATAGGATAGGATAGAGGATAGGATAGGATAGAGGATAGGATAGGATAGAGGATAGGATAGGATAGAGAATAGGATAGGATAGAGGATAGGATAGGATAGAGGATAGGATAGGATTAAGGGTACGATAGGATAGTGGATAGGGTAGGATAGAGGATAGGATAGGATAGAGGATATGATAGGATAGAGGATAGGTTAGGATAGAGGATAGGATAGGATAGAGAATATTATATAGGATTGGATAGGATAGAGGATAGAATAGGATAGAGGATAAGATAGGATAGAGGATAGGATATGATAGAGGATAGGATAGGATAGAGGATAGGATAGGATAGAGGATAGGATAGGATAGAGGATAGGATAGGGTAGAGGATAGGATAGGATAGAGAATAGGATAGGATAGAGGATAGGATAGCCTAGAGGATAGGATAGGATTGAGGGTAGGATAGGATAGTGGATAGGATAGGATAGAGGATAGGATAGGATAGAGGATATGATATGATAGAGGATAGGGTAGGATAGAGGATAGGATAGAATAGTGGATAGGATAGGATGGAGGATAGGATAGAGGATAGGATAGAGGATAGGATAGGATAGAGGATAGGATACGATAGAGGATAGGATAGGATAGAGGATAGGAAAGGATAAACGATAGAATAGGATAGATGATAGGATAGGATAGTGGATAGGATAGGATAGAGGATAGGATAGGATAGAGGATAGGATAGGATAGTGGATTGGATAGGATAGAGGATAGGATACGATAGAGGATAGGATAGGATAGAGAATAGGATATAGGATTGGCTAGGACAGAGGATAGAATAGGATAGAGGATAGGATAGGATAGAGGATAGGATAGGGTAGAGGATAGGATAGGATAGAGAATAGGATAGGATAGAGGATACGATATAGGATTGGATAGGATAGAGGATAGGATAGGATAGAGGATAGGATAGGGTAGAGGATAGGATAGGATAGAGGATAGGATAGGATAGAGGATAGGATAGGATAGAGGATAATATACGGTAGAGGATAGGATAGGATAGAGGATAGGATAGGATAGAGGATAGGATAGGATAAACGATAGGATAGGATAGAGGATAGGATAGGATAGAGGATAGGATAAGATAGAGGATAGGATAGGATAGTGGATAGGATAGGATAGAGGATAGGATAGGATAGAGGATAGGATATGATAGAGAATAGGATATAGGATTGGATAGGATAGCGGATAGGATAGGATAGAGGATAGCATAGGATAGAGGATAGGATATGATAGAGGATAGGATAGGATAGAGGATAGGATAGGATAGGATAGAGGATAGGATAGGATAGAGGATAGGATAGCATAGAGGATAGGATAGGATTGAGGGTAGGATAGGATAGTGGATAGGATGGGATAGAGGATTCGATAGGATAGAGGATATGATATGATAGAGGATAGGATAGGATAGAGGATAGGACAGGATAGCGGATAGGATAGGATAGAGGATAGGATAGGATAGAGGATAGGATATGATAGAGGATAGGATATAGGATTGGATAGAGGATAGGATAGGATAGAGGATAGGATAGGATAGAGGATAGGATAGGATAGAGGATATGATAGGATAGGGGATAGGATAGGATAGAGGATAGGATAGAGGATAGGATAGAGGATAGAATACGATAGAGGATAGGATAGGATAGCGGATACGATATGTTAGAGGATAGAGAATAGGATATAGGATTGGATAGGATAGCGGATAGGATAGGATAGAGGATAGGATAGGATAGAGGATAGGATATGATAGAGGATAGGTTATAGGATTGGATAGAATGGAGGATAGGATAGAGGATAGGATAGGGTAGAGGATAGGATAGGATAGAGGATAATATACGGTAGAGGATAGGATAGGATAGAGGATAGGATAGGATAGAGGATAGGATAGGATAAACGATAGGATAGGATAGAGGATAGGATAGGATAGAGGATAGGATAAGATAGAGGATAGGATAGGATAGTGGATAGGATAGGATAGAGGATAGGATAGGATAGAGAATAGGATATAGGATTGGATAGGATAGCGGATAGGATAGGATAGAGGATAGCATAGGATAGAGGATAGGATATGATAGAGGATAGGATAGGATAGAGGATAGGATAGGATAGGATAGAGGATATGATATGATACAGGATAGGATAGGATAGAGAATAGGATAGGATAGAGGATAGGATAGGGTAGAGGATAGGATAGGATAGAGGATAGGATACGATAGAGGATAGGATAGGATAGAGAATAGGATATAGGATTGGTTAGGATAGAGGATAGAATAGGATAGAGGATAGGATAGGATAGAGGATAGGATAGGATAGAGAATAGGATATAGGATTGCATAGGATAGCGGATAGGATAGGATAGAGGATAGCATAGGATAGAGGATAGGATATGATAGAGGATAGGATAGGATAGAGGATAGGATAGGATAGGATAGAGGATAGGATAGGATAGAGGATAGGATAGGATAGAGGATAGGATAGCATAGAGGATAGGATAGGATTGAGGGTAGGATAGGATAGTGGATAGGATAGGATAGAGGATTGGATAGGATAGAGGATATGATATGATAGAGGATAGGATAGGATAGAGGATAGGACAGGATAGCGGATAGGATAGGATAGAGGATAGGATATGATAGAGGATAGGATAGGATAGAGGATAGGATAGGATAGAGGATAGGATAGGATAGAGGATAGGATAGGATAGAGGATATGATAGGATAGGGGATAGGATAGGATAGAGGATAGGATAGAGGATAGAATAGGATAGAGGATAGGATAGGATAGCGGATAGGATATGTTAGAGGATAGAGAATAGGATATAGGATTGGATAGGATAGCGGATAGGATAGGATAGAGGATAGGATAGGATAGAGGATAGGATATGATAGAGGATAGGATATAGGATTGGATAGAATGGAGGATAGGATAGAGGATAGGATAGGATAGAGGATAGGATATGATAGAGGACAGGATATAGGATTGGATAGAATAGAGGATAGGATAGATGATAGGATAGGATAGAGGATAGGATATGATACAGGATAGGATAGGATAGAGAATAGGATAGGATAGAGGATAGGATAGGGTAGAGGATAGGATAGGATAGAGGATAGGATACGATAGAGGATAGGATAGGATAGAGAATAGGATATAGGATTGGATAGGATAGAGGATAGAATAGGATAGAGGATAGGATAGGATAGAGGATAGGATAGGATAGAGGATAGGATAGGATAGAGAATAGGATAGGATAGAGGATAGGATAGGATAGAGGATAGGATACGATAGAGGGTAGGATAGGATACAGGATAGGATAGGATAGAGAATAGGATAGGATAGAGGATAGGATAGGATGGAGGATTGGGTAGGATAGACGATAGCATACGATAGAGGATAGGATAGGGTGGAGAATAGGATAGGATGGAGGATTGGGTAGGATAGAGGGTAGGATACGGAAGAGGATAGGATAGGATAGAGAATAGGATATTCGATTGGATAGGATAGCGGATAGGATAGGATAGAGGATAGGATAGGATAGAGGATAGGATAGGATAGAGGATAGGATAGGATAGAGGATAGGATAGGATAGACGATAGGATAGGATAGATTATAGGATAGTATAGAGGATAGGATAGGATAGCGGATAGGATAGGATAGAGGATAGGATAGGATAGACGATAAGATAGAATAGTGGATAGGATAGGATAGAGGATAGAATAGAGGATAGGATAGGATAGAGGATAGGATAGGATAGATGATAGGATACGATAGAGGATAGGATAGGATAGAGAATAGGGTATAGGATTGGATGGGATAGAGGATAGAATAGGATAGAGGATAGGATAGGATAGCGTATAGGATATGTTAGAGGATAGAATAGGATAGAGGATAGGATAGGATAGAGGATAGGATAGGATAGAGGATAGGATAGGTTGAGGATAGGATAGGATAGAGGATAGGATACGATAGAGGATAGGATAGGATAGAGAATAGGATATAGGATTGGATAGGATAGAGGATAGAATAGGATAGAGGATAGGATAGGATAGAGGATTTTATAGGATAGAGGATAGGATAGGATAGAGGATAGGTTAGGATAGAGGATAGGATAGAGAATAGGACAGGATAGAGGATAGGATAGGATAGAGGATAGGATACGATAGATTATAGGATAGGATAGAGAATAGGATATAGGATTGGCTAGGATAGAGGATAGAATAGGATAGAGGATAGGATAGGATAGAGGATAGGATATGATAGACGATAGGATAGGATAGAGGATAGGATATGATAGACGATAGGATAGGATAGAGGATAGGAAAGGATAGGTTAGAGGATAGGATACGATATAGGATAGGATAGGATAGAGGATAAAATAGGATGGAGAATAGGATATAGGATTGGATAGGATAGAGGATAGGATATGATACAGGATAGGATAGGGTAGAGAATAGGATAGGATAGAGGATAGGATAGGGTAGAGGATAGGACAGGATAGAGAATAGGATATAGGATTGGATAGGATAGCGGATAGGATAGGATAGAGGATAGGATAGGATAGAGGATAGGATATGATAGAGGATAGGATAGGATAGAGGATAGGATACGATGGAGGATAGGATACGATAGAGGATAGGATAGGATAGAGAATAGGATATTCGATTGGATAGGATACAGGATAGAATAGGATAGAGGATAGGATAGGATAGAGAATAGGATAGGATAGAGGATAGGATAGGATAGAGGATAGGATAGGATAGAGAATAGGATATAGGATTGGATAGGATAGCGGATAGGATAGGATAGAGGATAGGATAGGATAGAGGATAGGATAGGATAGAGGATAGGATAGGATAGAGGATAGGATAGGATAGAGGATAGGATAGGATAGACGATAGGATAGGATAGATTATAGGATAGTATAGAGGATAGGATAGGATAGCGGATAGGATAGGATAGAGGATAGGATAGGATAGACGATAGGATAGAATAGTGGATAGGGTAGGATAGAGGATAGAATAGAGGATAGGATAGGATAGAGGATAGGATAGGATAGATGATAGGATACGATAGAGGATAGGATAGGATAGAGAATAGGGTATAGGATTGGATAGGATAGAGGATAGAATAGGATAGAGGATAGGATAGGATAGCGTATAGGATATGTTAGAGGATAGAATAGGATAGAGGATAGGATAGGATAAACGATAGGATAGGATAGAGGATAGGATAGGATAGAGGATAGGATAGGTTGAGGATAGGATAGGATAGAGGATAGGATACGATAGAGGATAGGATAGGATAGAGTGTAGGATATAGGATTGGATAGGATAGAGGATAGAATAGGATAGAGGATAGGATAGGATAGAGGATTTTATAGGATAGAGGATAGGATAGGATAGAGGATAGGTTAGGATAGAGGATAGGATAGAGAATAGGACAGGATAGAGGATAGGATAGGATAGAGGATAGGATAGGATAGAGGATAGAATAGGATAGAGGACAGGATAGGACAGAGGATAGGATAGGACAGAGGATAGGATAGGATGGAGGATAGGATAGGGGATTGGATAGGATAGAGGATAGGAGACGGTAGAGGATAGGATAGGGGATTGGATAGGATGCAGGACAGGAGACGATAGAGGATAGGATAGGATAGAGGATAGTATAGGATAGAGGATAGGATAGGATAGAGGATAGGATAGGATAGATGATAGGATAGGATAGAGGATAGGATAGGATAGAGGATAGGATAGGATAGAGGATAGGATAGGATAGAGGATAGGATAGGATAGAGGATAGAGGATAGGATAGGATAGAGGATAGGATAGGATAGAGGATAGGATAGGATAGAGTATAGGATAGGATAGACGATAGGATAGGATAGAGGATAGGATAGTATAGAGGATAGGATAGGATAGCGGATAGGATAGGATAGAGGATAGGATAGGATAGAGGATAGGTTAGAATAGTGGATAGGATAGGATAGAGGATAGGATAGAGGATAGGATATTCGATTGGATAGGATACAGGATAGAATAGGATAGAGGATAGGATAGGATATAGAATAGGATAGGATAGAGGATAGGATAGGATAGAGGATAGGATAGGATAGAGAATAGGATATAGGATTGGATAGGATAGCGGATAGGATAGGATAGAGGATAGGATAGGATAGAGGATAGGATAGGATAGAGGATAGGATAGGATAGACGATAGGATAGGATAGATTATAGGATAGTATAGAGGATAGGATAGGATAGCGGATAGGATAGGATAGAGGATAGTATAGGATAGAGGATAGGATAGGATAGAGGATAGGATAGGATAGAGGATAGGATAGGATAGAGGATAGGATAGGATAGAGGATAGGATAGGATAGAGGATAGGATAGGATAGAGGATAGGATAGGATAGAGGATAGAGGATAGGATAGGATAGAGGATAGGATAGGATAGAGGATAGGATAGGATAGAGTATAGGATAGGATAGACGATAGGATAGGATAGAGGATAGGATAGTATAGAGGATAGGATAGGATAGCGGATAGGATAGGATAGAGGATAGGATAGGCTAGAGGATAGGATAGAATAGTGGATAGGATAGGATAGAGGATAGGATAGAGGATAGGATATTCGATTGGATAGGATACAGGATAGAATAGGATAGAGTATAGGATAGGATAGAGAATAGGATAGGATAGAGGATAGGATAGGATAGAGGATAGGATAGGATAGAGAATAGGATATAGGATTGGATAGGATAGCGGATAGGATAGGATAGAGGATAGGATAGGATAGAGGGTAGGATAGGATAGAGGATAGGATAGGATAGAGTATAGGATAGGATAGACGATAGGATAGGATAGAGGATAGGATAGTATAGAGGATAGGATAGGATAGCGGATAGGATAGGATAGAGGATAGGATAGGATAGAGGATAGGATAGAATAGTGGATAGGATAGGATAGAGGATAGGATAGAGGATAGGATAGGATAGAGGATAGGACACGATAGAGGATAGGATAGGATAGAGGATAGGAAAGAATAAACGATAGGATAGGATAGAGGATAGAATAGGATAGAGGATAGGATAGGATAGAGGATAGGTTAGGATAGAGGATAGGATAGAGAATAGGACAGGATAGAGGATAGGATAGGATAGAGGATAGGATAGGATAGAGGATAGAATAGGATAGAGGACAGGATAGGACAGAGGATAGGATAGGACAGAGGATAGGATAGGATGGAGGATAGGATAGGGGATTGGATAGGATAGAGGATAGGAGACGGTAGAGGATAGGATAGGGGATTGGATAGGATGCAGGACAGGAGACGATAGAGGATAGGATAGGATAGAGGATAGTATAGGATAGAGGATAGGATAGGATAGAGGATAGGATAGGATAGAGGATAGGATAGGATAGAGGATAGGATAGGATAGAGGATAGGATAGGATAGAGGATGGGATAGGATAGACGATAGGATAGGATAGATTATAGGATAGTATAGAGGATAGGATAGGATAGCGGATAGGATAGGATAGAGGATAGTATAGGATAGAGGATAGGATAGGATAGAGGATAGGATAGGATAGAGGATAGGATAGGATAGAGGATAGGATAGGATAGAGGATAGGATAGGATAGAGGATAGGATAGGATAGAGGATAGGATAGGATAGAGGATAGAGGATAGGATAGGATAGAGGATAGGATAGGATAGAGGATAGGATAGGATAGAGTATAGGATAGGATAGACGATAGGATAGGATAGAGGATAGGATAGTATAGAGGATAGGATAGGATAGCGGATAGGATAGGATAGAGGATAGGATAGGATAGAGGATAGGATAGAATAGTGGATAGGATAGGATAGAGGATAGGATAGAGGATAGGATATTCGATTGGATAGGATACAGGATAGAATAGGATAGAGGATAGGATAGGATAGAGAATAGGATAGGATAGAGGATAGGATAGGATAGAGGATAGGATAGGATAGAGAATAGGATATAGGATTGGATAGGATAGCGGATAGGATAGGATAGAGGATAGGATAGGATAGAGGATAGGATAGGATAGAGGATAGGATAGGATAGAGGATAGGATAGGATAGACGATAGGATAGGATAGATTATAGGATAGTATAGAGGATAGGATAGGATAGCGGATAGGATAGGATAGAGGATAGGATAGGATAGACGATAGGATAGAATAGTGGATAGGATAGGATAGAGGATAGAATAGAGGATAGGATAGGATAGAGGATAGGATAGGATAGATGATAGGATACGATAGAGGATAGGATAGGATAGAGAATAGGGTATAGGATTGGATAGGATAGAGGATAGAATAGGATAGAGGATAGGTTAGGATAGCGTATAGGATATGTTAGAGGATAGAATAGGATAGAGGATAGGATAGGATAAACGATAGGATAGGATAGAGGATAGGATAGGATAGAGGATAGGATAGGTTGAGGATAGGATAGGATAGAGGATAGGATACGATAGAGGATAGGATAGGATAGAGAATAGGATATAGGATTGGATAGGATAGAGGATAGAATAGGATAGAGGATAGGATAGGATAGAGGATTTTATAGGATAGAGGATAGGATAGGATAGAGGATAGGTTAGGATAGAGGATAGGATAGAGAATAGGACAGGATAGAGGATAGGATAGGATAGAGGATAGGATAGGATAGAGGATAGAATAGGATAGAGGACAGGATAGGACAGAGGATAGGATAGGACAGAGGATAGGATAGGATGGAGGATAGGATAGGGGATTGGATAGGATAGAGGATAGGAGACGGTAGAGGATAGGATAGGGGATTGGATAGGATGCAGGACAGGAGACGATAGAGGATAGGATAGGATAGAGGATAGTATAGGATAGAGGATAGGATAGGATAGAGGATAGGATAGGATAGAGGATAGGATAGGATAGAGGATAGGATAGGATAGAGGATAGGATAGGATAGAGGATAGGATAGGATAGAGGATAGAGGATAGGATAGGATAGAGGATAGGATAGGATAGAGGATAGGATAGGATAGAGTATAGGATAGGATAGACGATAGGATAGGATAGAGGATAGGATAGTATAGAGGATAGGATAGGATAGCGGATAGGATAGGATAGAGGATAGGATAGGATAGAGGATAGGATAGAATAGTGGATAGGATAGGATAGAGGATAGGATAGAGGATAGGATATTCGATTGGATAGGATACAGGATAGAATAGGATAGAGGATAGGATAGGATATAGAATAGGATAGGATAGAGGATAGGATAGGATAGAGGATAGGATAGGATAGAGAATAGGATATAGGATTGGATAGGATAGCGGATAGGATAGGATAGAGGATAGGATAGGATAGAGGATAGGATAGGATAGAGGATAGGATAGGATAGACGATAGGATAGGATAGATTATAGGATAGTATAGAGGATAGGATAGGATAGCGGATAGGATAGGATAGAGGATAGTATAGGATAGAGGATAGGATAGGATAGAGGATAGGATAGGATAGAGGATAGAGGATAGGATAGGATAGAGGATAGGATAGGATAGAGGATAGGATAGGATAGAGTATAGGATAGGATAGACGATAGGTTAGGATAGAGGATAGGATAGTATAGAGGATAGGATAGGATAGCGGATAGGATAGGATAGAGGATAGGATAGGATAGAGGATAGGATAGAATAGTGGATAGGATAGGATAGAGGATAGGATAGAGGATAGGATATTCGATTGGATAGGATACAGGATAGAATAGGATAGAGGATAGGATAGGATAGGGAATAGGATAGGATAGAGGATAGGATAGGATAGAGGATAGGATAGGATAGAGAATAGGATATAGGATTGGATAGGATAGCGGATAGGATAGGATAGAGGATAGGATAGGATAGAGGATAGGATAGGATAGAGGATAGGATAGGATAGAGTATAGGATAGGATAGACGATAGGATAGGATAGAGGATAGGATAGTATAGAGGATAGGATAGGATAGCGGATAGGATAGGATAGAGGATAGGATAGGATAGAGGATAGGATAGAATAGTGGATAGGATAGGATAGAGGATAGGATAGAGGATAGGATAGGATAGAGGATAGGACACGATAGAGGATAGGATAGGATAGAGGATAGGAAAGAATAAACGATAGGATAGGATAGAGGATAGGATAGGATAGAGGATAGGATATGATAGAGGATAGGATAGGATAGAGGATAGGATAGGATAGGGGATAGGATAGGATAGAGGATAGGATACGATAGAGGATAGGATAGGATAGAGAATAGGATATAGGATTGGATAGGATAGAGGATAGAATAGGATAGAGGATAGGATAGGATAGCGGATAGGAAATGTTAGAGTATAGGATAGGATAGAGGATAGGATAGGATAAACGATAGGATAGGATAGAGGATACGATAGGATAGAGGATAGGATAGGATAAACGATAGGATAGGATAGAGGATACGATAGGATAGAGGATAGGATAGGATAGAGGATAGGATAGGTTGAGGATAGGATAGGATAGAGGATACGATATAGGATTGGATAGGATAGAGGATAGGATACGATAGAGGATAGGATAGGATAGAGAATAGGATATAGGAGTGGATAGGATAGAGGATAGAATAGGATAGAGGATAGGATTGGATAAACGATAGGATAGGATAGAGGATAGGATAGGATAGAGGATAGGATAGGATAGAGGATAGGATAGGTTGAGGATAGGATAGGATAGAGGATAGGATAGGATGGCGGATAGGATATGTTAGAGGATAGGATAGGATAGAGGATAGGATAGGATAGAGGATAGGATAGGATAGAGGATAGGATAGGATAAAGGATAGGATAGGATAGAGGATAGGATAGGATAGAGAATAGGATAGGATAGAGGATAGGATAGGGTAGAGGATAGGACAGGATAGAGAATAGGATATAGGATTGGATAGGATAGCGGATAGGATAGGATAGAGGATAGGATAGGATAGAGGATAGGATATGATAGAGGATAGGATAGGATAGAGGATAGGATACGATGGAGGATAGGATACGATAGAGGATAGGATAGGATAGAGAATAGGATAGGATAGAGGATAGGATAGGATAGAGGATAGGATAGGATAGAGAATAGGATATAGGATTGGATAGGATAGCGGATAGGATAGGATAGAGGATAGGATAGGATAGAGGATAGGATAGGATAGAGGATAGGATAGGATAGACGATAGGATAGGATAGATTATAGGATAGTATAGAGGATAGGATAGGATAGCGGATAGGATAGGATAGAGAATAGGATAGGATAGACGATAGGATAGAATAGTGGATAGGATAGGATAGAGGATAGAATAGAGGATAGGATAGGATAGAGGATAGGATAGGATAGATGATAGGATACGATAGAGGATAGGATAGGATAGAGAATAGGGTATAGGATTGGATAGGATAGAGGATAGAATAGGATAGAGGATAGGATAGGATAGCGTATAGGATATGTTAGAGGATAGAATAGGATAGAGGATAGGATAGGATAAACGATAGGATAGGATAGAGGATAGGATAGGATAGAGGATAGAATAGGATAGAGGATAGGATAGGATAGAGGATTTTATAGGATAGAGGATAGGATAGGATAGAGGATAGGTAAGGATAGAGGATAGGATAGAGAATAGGACAGGATAGAGGATAGGATAGGATAGAGGATAGGATAGGATAGAGGATAGAATAGGATAGAGGATAGGATAGGATAGAGGATAGGATAGGATAGAGGATAGGATAGGATAGACGATAGGATAGGATAGATTATAGGATAGTATAGAGGATAGGATAGGATAGCGGATAGGATAGGATAGAGGATAGTATAGGATAGAGGATAGGATAGGATAGAGGATAGGATAGGATAGAGGATAGGATAGGATAGAGGATAGGATAGGATAGAGGATAGGATAGGATAAAGGATAGGATAGGATAGAGGATAGGATAGGATAGAGGATAGGATAGGATAGAGGATAAAGGATAGGATAGGATAGAGGATAGGATAGGATAGAGGATAGGATAGGATAGAGTATAGGATAGGATAGACGATAGGATAGGATAGAGGATAGGATAGTATAGAGGATAGGATAGGATAGCGGATAGGATAGGATAGAGGATAGGATAGGATAGAGGATAGGATAGAATAGTGGATAGGATAGGATAGAGGATAGGATAGAGGATAGGATATTCGATTGGATAGGATACAGGATAGAATAGGATAGAGGATAGGATAGGATAGAGAATAGGATAGGATAGAGGATAGGATAGGATAGAGGATAGGATAGGATAGAGAATAGGATATAGGATTGGATAGGATAGCGGATAGGATAGGATAGAGGATAGGATAGGATAGAGGATAGGATAGGATAGAGGATAGGATAGGATAGAGGATAGGATAGGATAGACGATAGGATAGGATAGATTATAGGATAGTATAGAGGATAGGATAGGATAGCGGATAGGATAGGATAGAGGATAGTATAGGATAGAGGATAGGATAGGATAGAGGATAGGATAGGATAGAGGATAGGATAGGATAGAGGATAGGATAGGATAGAGGATAGGATAGGATAGAGGATAGGATAGGATAGAGGATAGGATAGGATAGAGGATAGAGGATAGGATAGGATAGAGGATAGGATAGGATAGAGGATAGGATAGGATAGAGTATAGGATAGGATAGACGATAGGATAGGATAGAGGATAGGATAGTATAGAGGATAGGATAGGATAGCGGATAGGATAGGATAGAGGATAGGATAGGATAGAGGATAGGATAGAATAGTGGATAGGATAGGATAGAGGATAGGATAGAGGATAGGATATTCGATTGGATAGGATACAGGATAGAATAGGATAGAGGATAGGATAGGATAGAGAATAGGATAGGATAGAGGATAGGACAGGATAGAGGATAGGATAGGATAGAGAATAGGATATAGGATTGGATAGGATAGCGGATAGGATAGGATAGAGGATAGGATAGGATAGAGGATAGGATAGGATAGAGGATAGGATAGGATAGAGTATAGGATAGGATAGACGATAGGATAGGATAGAGGATAGGATAGTATAGAGGATAGGATAGGATAGCGGATAGGATAGGATAGAGGATAGGATAGGATAGAGGATACGATAGAATAGTGGATAGGATAGGATAGAGGATAGGATAGAGGATAGGATAGGATAGAGGATAGGACACGATAGAGGATAGGATAGGATAGAGGATAGGAAAGAATAAACGATAGGATAGGATAGAGGATAGGATAGGATAGAGGATAGGATAGGATAGAGGATAGGATAGGTTGAGGATAGGATAGGATAGAGGATAGGATAGGATAGCGGATAGGATATGTTAGAGGATAGGATAGGATAGAGGATAGGATAGGATAGAGGATAGGATAGGATAGCGGATAGGATAGGATAGAGGATAGGATAGGATAGAGGATAGGATAGGATAGAGGATAGGATAGGATAGAGTATAGGATAGGATAGAAGATAGGATAGGATAGAGGATAGGATAGTATAGAGGATAGGATAGGATAGCGGATAGGATAGGATAGAGGATAGGATAGGATAGAGGATACGATAGAATAGTGGATAGGATAGGATAGAGGATAGGATAGAGGATAGGATAGGATAGAGGATAGGACACGATAGAGGATAGGATAGGATAGAGGATAGGAAAGAATAAACGATAGGATAGGATAGAGGATAGGTTAGGATAGAGGATAGGATATGATAGAGGATAGGATAGGATAGAGGATAGGATAGGATAGGGGATAGGATAGGATAGAGGATAGGATACGATAGAGGATAGGATAGGATAGAGAATAGGATATAGGATTGGATAGGATAGAGGATAGAATAGGATAGAGGATAGGATAGGATAGCGGATAGGATATGTTAGAGGATAGGATAGGATAGAGGATAGGATAGGATAAACGATAGGATAGGATAGAGGATACGATAGGATAGAGGATAGGATAGGATAAACGATAGGATAGGATAGAGGATACGATAGGATAGAGGATAGGATAGGATAGAGGATAGGATAGGTTGAGGATAGGATAGGATAGAGGATACGATATAGGATTGGATAGGATAGAGGATAGGATACGATAGAGGATAGGACAGGATAGAGAATAGGATATAGGAGTGGATAGGATAGAGGATAGGATTGGATAAACGATAGGATAGGATAGAGGATAGGATAGGATAGAGGATAGGATAGGATAGAGGATAGGATAGGTTGAGGATAGGATAGGATAGAGGATAGGATAGGATAGCGGATAGGATATGTTAGAGGATAGGATAGGATAGAGGATAGGATAGGATAGAGGATAGGATAGGATAGAGGATAGGATAGGATAAAGGATAGGATAGGATAGAGGATAGGATAGGATAGAGAATAGGATAGGATAGAGGATAGGATAGGGTAGAGGATAGGACAGGATAGAGAATAGGATATAGGATTGGATAGGATAGCGGATAGGATAGGATAGAGGATAGGATAGAATAGAGGATAGGATATGATAGAGGATAGGATAGGATAGAGGATAGGATACGATGGAGGATAGGATACGATAGAGGATAGGATAGGATAGAGAATAGGATATTCGATTGGATAGGATACAGGATAGAATAGGATAGAGGATAGGATAGGATAGAGAATAGGATAGGATAGAGGATAGGATAGGATAGAGGATAGGATAGGATAGAGAATAGGATATAGGATTGGATAGGATAGCGGATAGGATAGGATAGAGGATAGGATAGGATAGAGGATAGGATAGGATAGAGGATAGGATAGGATAGAGGATAGGATAGGATAGACGATAGGATAGGATAGATTATAGGATAGTATAGAGGATAGGATAGGATAGCGGATAGGATAGGATAGAGGATAGGATAGGATAGACGATAGGATAGAATAGTGGATAGGATAGGATAGAGGATAGAATAGAGGATAGGATAGGATAGAGGATAGGATAGGATAGATGATAGGATACGATAGAGGATAGGATAGGATAGAGAATAGGGTATAGGATTCGATAGGATAGAGGATAGAATAGGATAGAGGATAGGATAGGATAGCGTATAGGATATGTTAGAGGATAGAATAGGATAGAGGATAGGATAGGATAGAGGATAGGATAGGATAGAGAATAGGATATAGGATTGGATAGGATAGCGGATAGGATAGGATAGAGGATAGGATAGGATAGAGGATAGGATAGGATAGAGGATAGGATAGGATAGAGGATAGGATAGGATAGACGATAGGATAGGATAGATTATAGGATAGTATAGAGGATAGGATAGGATAGCGGATAGGATAGTATAGAGGATAGTATAGGATAGAGGATAGGATAGGATAGAGGATAGGATAGGATAGAGGATAGGATAGGATAGAGGATAGGATAGGATAAAGGATAGGATAGGATAGAGGATAGGATAGGATAGAGGATAGAGGATAGGATAGGATAGATGATAGGATACGATAGAGGAGAGGATAGGATAGAGAATAGGGTATAGGATTGGATAGGATAGAGGATAGAATAGGATAGAGGATAGGATAGGATAGCGTATAGGATATGTTAGAGGATAGAATAGGATAGAGGATAGGATAGGATAGAGGATAGGATAGGATAGAGAATAGGATATAGGATTGGATAGGATAGCGGATAGGATAGGATAGAGGATAGGATAGGATAGAGGATAGGATAGGATAGAGGATAGGATAGGATAGAGGATAGGATAGGATAGACGATAGGATAGGATAGATTATAGGATAGTATAGAGGATAGGATAGGATAGCGGATAGGATAGGATAGAGGATAGTATAGGATAGAGGATAGGATAGGATAGAGGATAGGATAGGATAGAGGATAGGATAGGATAGAGGATAGGATAGGATAGAGGATAGGATAGGATAAAGGATAGGATAGGATAGAGGATAGGATAGGATAGAGGATAGAGGATAGGATAGGATAGAGGATAGGATAGGATAGAGGATAGGATAGGATAGAGTATAGGATAGGATAGACGATAGGATAGGATAGAGGATAGGATAGTATAGAGGATAGGATAGGATAGCGGATAGGATAGGATAGAGGATAGGATAGGATAGAGGATAGGATAGAATAGTGGATAGGATAGGATAGAGGATAGGATAGAGGATAGGATATTCGATTGGATAGGATACAGGATAGAATAGGATAGAGGATAGGATAGGATAGAGAATAGGATAGGATAGAGGATAGGATAGGATAGAGGATAGGATAGGATAGAGAATAGGATATAGGATTGGATAGGATAGCGGATAGGATAGGATAGAGGATAGGATAGGATAGAGGATAGGATAGGATAGAGGATAGGATAGGATAGAGTATAGGATAGGATAGACGATAGGATAGGATAGAGGATAGGATAGTATAGAGGATAGGATAGGATAGCGGATAGGATAGGATAGAGGATAGGATAGGATAGAGGATAGGATAGAATAGTGGATAGGATAGGATAGAGGATAGGATAGAGGATAGGATAGGATAGAGGATAGGACACGATAGAGGATAGGATAGGATAGAGGATAGGAAAGAATAAACGATAGGATAGGATAGAGGATAGGATAGGATAGAGGATAGGATATGATAGAGGATAGGATAGGATAGAGGATAGGATAGGATAGGGGATAGGATAGGATAGAGGATAGGATACGATAGAGGATAGGATAGGATAGAGAATAGGATATAGGATTGGATAGGATAGAGGATAGAATAGGATAGAGGATAGGATAGGATAGCGGATAGGATATGTTAGAGGATAGGATAGGATAGAGGATAGGATAGGATAAACGATAGGATAGGATAGAGGATACGATAGGATAGAGGATAGGATAGGATAGAGGATAGGACACGATAGAGGATAGGATAGGATAGAGGATAGGAAAGAATAAACGATAGGATAGGATAGAGGATAGGTTAGGATAGAGGATAGGATATGATAGAGGATAGGATAGGATAGAGGATAGGATAGGATAGGGGATAGGATAGGATAGAGGATAGGATACGATAGAGGATAGGATAGGATAGAGAATAGGATATAGGATTGGATAGGATAGAGGATAGAATAGGATAGAGGATAGGATAGGATAGCGGATAGGATATGTTAGAGGATAGGATAGGATAGAGGATAGGATAGGATAAACGATAGGATAGGATAGAGGATACGATAGGATAGAGGATAGGATAGGATAAACGATAGGATAGGATAGAGGATACGATAGGATAGAGGATAGGATAGGATAGAGGATAGGATAGGTTGAGGATAGGATAGGATAGAGGATACGATATAGGATTGGATAGGATAGAGGATAGGATACGATAGAGGATAGGACAGGATAGAGAATAGGATATAGGAGTGGATAGGATAGAGGATAGGATTGGATAAACGATAGGATAGGATAGAGGATAGGATAGGATAGAGGATAGGATAGGATAGAGGATAGGATAGGTTGAGGATAGGATAGGATAGAGGATAGGATAGGATAGCGGATAGGATATGTTAGAGGATAGGATAGGATAGAGGATAGGATAGGATAGAGGATAGGATAGGATAGAGGATAGGATAGGATAAAGGATAGGATAGGATAGAGGATAGGATAGGATAGAGAATAGGATAGGATAGAGGATAGGATAGGGTAGAGGATAGGACAGGATAGAGAATAGGATATAGGATTGGATAGGATAGCGGATAGGATAGGATAGAGGATAGGATAGAATAGAGGATAGGATATGATAGAGGATAGGATAGGATAGAGGATAGGATACGATGGAGGATAGGATACGATAGAGGATAGGATAGGATAGAGAATAGGATATTCGATTGGATAGGATACAGGATAGAATAGGATAGAGGATAGGATAGGATAGAGAATAGGATAGGATAGAGGATAGGATAGGATAGAGGATAGGATAGGATAGAGAATAGGATATAGGATTGGATAGGATAGCGGATAGGATAGGATAGAGGATAGGATAGGATAGAGGATAGGATAGGATAGAGGATAGGATAGGATAGAGGATAGGATAGGATAGACGATAGGATAGGATAGATTATAGGATAGTATAGAGGATAGGATAGGATAGCGGATAGGATAGGATAGAGGATAGGATAGGATAGACGATAGGATAGAATAGTGGATAGGATAGGATAGAGGATAGAATAGAGGATAGGATAGGATAGAGGATAGGATAGGATAGATGATAGGATACGATAGAGGATAGGATAGGATAGAGAATAGGGTATAGGATTCGATAGGATAGAGGATAGAATAGGATAGAGGATAGGATAGGATAGCGTATAGGATATGTTAGAGGATAGAATAGGATAGAGGATAGGATAGGATAGAGGATAGGATAGGATAGAGAATAGGATATAGGATTGGATAGGATAGCGGATAGGATAGGATAGAGGATAGGATAGGATAGAGGATAGGATAGGATAGAGGATAGGATAGGATAGAGGATAGGATAGGATAGACGATAGGATAGGATAGATTATAGGATAGTATAGAGGATAGGATAGGATAGCGGATAGGATAGTATAGAGGATAGTATAGGATAGAGGATAGGATAGGATAGAGGATAGGATAGGATAGAGGATAGGATAGGATAGAGGATAGGATAGGATAAAGGATAGGATAGGATAGAGGATAGGATAGGATAGAGGATAGAGGATAGGATAGGATAGATGATAGGATACGATAGAGGAGAGGATAGGATAGAGAATAGGGTATAGGATTGGATAGGATAGAGGATAGAATAGGATAGAGGATAGGATAGGATAGCGTATAGGATATGTTAGAGGATAGAATAGGATAGAGGATAGGATAGGATAGAGGATAGGATAGGATAGAGAATAGGATATAGGATTGGATAGGATAGCGGATAGGATAGGATAGAGGATAGGATAGGATAGAGGATAGGATAGGATAGAGGATAGGATAGGATAGAGGATAGGATAGGATAGACGATAGGATAGGATAGATTATAGGATAGTATAGAGGATAGGATAGGATAGCGGATAGGATAGGATAGAGGATAGTATAGGATAGAGGATAGGATAGGATAGAGGATAGGATAGGATAGAGGATAGGATAGGATAGAGGATAGGATAGGATAGAGGATAGGATAGGATAAAGGATAGGATAGGATAGAGGATAGGATAGGATAGAGGATAGAGGATAGGATAGGATAGAGGATAGGATAGGATAGAGGATAGGATAGGATAGAGTATAGGATAGGATAGACGATAGGATAGGATAGAGGATAGGATAGTATAGAGGATAGGATAGGATAGCGGATAGGATAGGATAGAGGATAGGATAGGATAGAGGATAGGATAGAATAGTGGATAGGATAGGATAGAGGATAGGATAGAGGATAGGATATTCGATTGGATAGGATACAGGATAGAATAGGATAGAGGATAGGATAGGATAGAGAATAGGATAGGATAGAGGATAGGATAGGATAGAGGATAGGATAGGATAGAGAATAGGATATAGGATTGGATAGGATAGCGGATAGGATAGGATAGAGGATAGGATAGGATAGAGGATAGGATAGGATAGAGGATAGGATAGGATAGAGTATAGGATAGGATAGACGATAGGATAGGATAGAGGATAGGATAGTATAGAGGATAGGATAGGATAGCGGATAGGATAGGATAGAGGATAGGATAGGATAGAGGATAGGATAGAATAGTGGATAGGATAGGATAGAGGATAGGATAGAGGATAGGATAGGATAGAGGATAGGACACGATAGAGGATAGGATAGGATAGAGGATAGGAAAGAATAAACGATAGGATAGGATAGAGGATAGGATAGGATAGAGGATAGGATATGATAGAGGATAGGATAGGATAGAGGATAGGATAGGATAGGGGATAGGATAGGATAGAGGATAGGATACGATAGAGGATAGGATAGGATAGAGAATAGGATATAGGATTGGATAGGATAGAGGATAGAATAGGATAGAGGATAGGATAGGATAGCGGATAGGATATGTTAGAGGATAGGATAGGATAGAGGATAGGATAGGATAAACGATAGGATAGGATAGAGGATACGATAGGATAGAGGATAGGATAGGATAAACGATAGGATAGAGGATAGGATAGGATAGAGGATAGGATAGGTTGAGGATAGGATAGGATAGAGGATTCGATATAGGATTGGATAGGATAGAGGATAGGATACGATAGAGGATAGGATAGGATAGAGAATAGGATATAGGATTGGATAGGATAGAGGATAGAATAGGATAGAGGATAGGATTGGATAAACGATAGGATAAGATAGAGGATAGGATAGGATAGAGGATAGGGTAGGATAGAGGATAGGATAGGTTGAGGATAGGATAGGATAGAGGATAGGATAGGATAGCGGATAGGATATGTTAGAGGATAGGATAGGATAGAGGATAGGATAGGATAGAGGATAGGATAGGATAGAGGATAGGATAGGATAAAGGATAGGATAGGATAGAGGATAGGATAGGATAGAGAATAGGATAGGATAGAGGATAGGATAGGGTAGAGGATAGGACAGGATAGAGAATAGGATATAGGATTGGATAGGATAGCGGATAGGATAGGATAGAGGATAGGATAGGATAGAGGATAGGATATGATAGAGGATAGGATAGGATAGAGGATAGGATACGATGGAGGATAGGATACGATAGAGGATAGGATAGGATAGAGAATAGGATAGGATAGAGGATAGGATAGGATAGAGGATAGGATAGGATAGAGAATAGGATATAGGATTGGATAGGATAGCGGATAGGATAGGATAGAGGATAGGATAGGATAGAGGATAGGATAGGATAGAGGATAGGATAGGATAGACGATAGGATAGGATAGATTATAGGATAGTATAGAGGATAGGATAGGATAGCGGATAGGATAGGATAGAGGATTGGATAGGATAGACGATAGGATAGAATAGTGGATAGGATAGGATAGAGGATAGAATAGAGGATAGGATAGGATAGAGGATAGGATAGGATAGATGATAGGATACGATAGAGGATAGGATAGGATAGAGAATAGGGTATAGGATTGGATAGGATAGAGGATAGAATAGGATAGAGGATAGGATAGGATAGCGTATAGGATATGTTAGAGGATAGAATAGGATAGAGGATAGGATAGGATAAACGATAGGATAGGATAGAGGATAGGATAGGATAGAGGATAGAATAGGATAGAGGATAGGATAGGATAGAGGATTTTATAGGATAGAGGATAGGATAGGATAGAGGATAGGTAAGGATAGAGGATAGGATAGAGAATAGGACAGGATAGAGGATAGGATAGGATAGAGGATAGGATAGGATAGAGGATAGAATAGGATAGAGGATAGGATAGGATAGAGGATAGGATAGGATAGAGGATAGGATAGGATAGACGATAGGATAGGATAGATTATAGGATAGTATAGAGGATAGGATAGGATAGCGGATAGGATAGGATAGAGGATAGTATAGGATAGAGGATAGGATAGGATAGAGGATAGGATAGGATAGAGGATAGGATAGGATAGAGGATAGGATAGGATAGAGGATAGGATAGGATAAAGGATAGGATAGGATAGAGGATAGGATAGGATAGAGGATAGGATAGGATAGAGGATAAAGGATAGGATAGGATAGAGGATAGGATAGGATAGAGGATAGGATAGGATAGAGTATAGGATAGGATAGACGATAGGATAGGATAGAGGATAGGATAGTATAGAGGATAGGATAGGATATCGGATAGGATAGGATAGAGGATAGGATAGAATAGTGGATAGGATAGGATAGAGGATAGGATAGAGGATAGGATATTCGATTGGATAGGATACAGGATAGAATAGGATAGAGGATAGGATAGGATAGAGAATAGGATAGGATAGAGGATAGGATAGGATAGAGGATAGGATAGGATAGAGAATAGGATATAGGATTGGATAGGATAGCGGATAGGATAGGATAGAGGATAGGATAGGATAGAGGATAGGATAGGATAGAGGATAGGATAGGATAGAGGATAGGATAGGATAGACGATAGGATAGGATAGATTATAGGATAGTATAGAGGATAGGATAGGATAGCGGATAGGATAGGATAGAGGATAGTATAGGATAGAGGATAGGATAGGATAGAGGATAGGATAGGATAGAGGATAGGATAGGATAGAGGATAGGATAGGATAGAGGATAGGATAGGATAGAGGATAGGATAGGATAGAGGATAGGATAGGATAGAGGATAGAGGATAGGATAGGATAGAGGATAGGATAGGATAGAGGATAGGATAGGATAGAGTATAGGATAGGATAGACGATAGGATAGGATAGAGGATAGGATAGTATAGAGGATAGGATAGGATAGCGGATAGGATAGGATAGAGGATAGGATAGGATAGAGGATAGGATAGAATAGTGGATAGGATAGGATAGAGGATAGGATAGAGGATAGGATATTCGATTGGATAGGATACAGGATAGAATAGGATAGAGGATAGGATAGGATAGACAATAGGATAGGATAGAGGATAGGATAGGATAGAGGATAGGATAGGATAGAGAATAGGATATAGGATTGGATAGGATAGCGGATAGGATAGGATAGAGGATAGGATAGGATAGAGGATAGGATAGGATAGAGGATAGGATAGGATAGAGTATAGGATAGGATAGACGATAGGATAGGATAGAGGATAGGATAGTATAGAGGATAGGATAGGATAGCGGATAGGATAGGATAGAGGATAGGATAGGATAGAGGATACGATAGAATAGTGGATAGGATAGGATAGAGGATAGGATAGAGGATAGGATAGGATAGAGGATAGGACACGATAGAGGATAGGATAGGATAGAGGATAGGAAAGAATAAACGATAGGATAGGATAGAGGATAGGTTAGGATAGAGGATAGGATATGATAGAGGATAGGATAGGATAGAGGATAGGATAGGATAGGGGATAGGATAGGATAGAGGATAGGATACGATAGAGGATAGGATAGGATAGAGAATAGGATATAGGATTGGATAGGATAGAGGATAGAATAGGATAGAGGATAGGATAGGATAGCGGATAGGATATGTTAGAGGATAGGATAGGATAGAGGATAGGATAGGATAAACGATAGGATAGGATAGAGGATACGATAGGATAGAGGATAGGATAGGATAAACGATAGGATAGGATAGAGGATACGATAGGATAGAGGATAGGATAGGATAGAGGATAGGATAGGTTGAGGATAGGATAGGATAGAGGATACGATATAGGATTGGATAGGATAGAGGATAGGATACGATAGAGGATAGGACAGGATAGAGAATAGGATATAGGAGTGGATAGGATAGAGGATAGAATAGGATAGAGGATAGGATTGGATAAACGATAGGATAGGATAGAGGATAGGATAGGATAGAGGATAGGATAGGATAGAGGATAGGATAGGTTGAGGATAGGATAGGATAGAGGATAGGACAGGATAGCGGATAGGATATGTTAGAGGATAGGATAGGATAGAGGATAGGATAGGATAGAGGATAGGATAGGATAGAGGATAGGATAGGATAAAGGATAGGATTGGATAGAGGATAGGATAGGATAGAGAATAGGATAGGATAGAGGATAGGATAGGGTAGAGGATAGGACAGGATAGAGAATAGGATATAGGATTGGATAGGATAGCGGATAGGATAGGATAGAGGATAGGATAAGATAGAGGATAGGATATGATAGAGGATAGGATAGGATAGAGGATAGGATACGATGGAGGATAGGATACGATAGAGGATAGGATAGGATAGAGAATAGGATATTCGATTGGATAGGATACAGGATAGAATAGGATAGAGGATAGGATAGGATAGAGAATAGGATAGGATAGAGGATAGGATAGGATAGAGGATAGGATAGGATAGAGGATAGGATAGGATAGACGATAGGATAGGATAGATTATAGGATAGTATAGAGGATAGGATAGGATAGCGGATAGGATAGGATAGAGGATAGGATAGGATAGACGATAGGATAGAATAGTGGATAGGATAGGATAGAGGATAGAATAGAGGATAGGATAGGATAGAGGATAGGATAGGATAGATGATAGGATACGATAGAGGATAGGATAGGATAGAGAATAGGGTATAGGATTGGATAGGATAGAGGATAGAATAGGATAGAGGATAGGATAGGATAGCGTATAGGATATGTTAGAGGATAGAATAGGATAGAGGATAGGATAGGATAGAGGATAGGATAGGATAGAGAATAGGATATAGGATTGGATAGGATAGCGGATAGGATAGGATAGAGGATAGGATAGGATAGAGGATAGGATAGGATAGAGGATAGGATAGGATAGAGGATAGGATAGGATAGACGATAGGATAGGATAGATTATAGGATAGTATAGAGGATAGGATAGTATAGCGGATAGGATAGGATAGAGGATAGTATAGGATAGAGGATAGGATAGGATAGAGGATAGGATAGGATAGAGGATAGGATAGGATAGAGGATAGGATAGGATAAAGGATAGGATAGGATAGAGGATAGGATAGGATAGAGGATAGAGGATAGGATAGGATAGATGATAGGATACGATAGAGGATAGGATAGGATAGAGAATAGGGTATAGGATTGGATAGGATAGAGGATAGAATAGGATAGAGGATAGGATAGGATAGCGTATAGGATATGTTAGAGGATAGAATAGGATAGAGGATAGGATAGGATAGAGGATAGGATAGGATAGAGAATAGGATATAGGATTGGATAGGATAGCGGATAGGATAGGATAGAGGATAGGATAGGATAGAGGATAGGATAGGATAGAGGATAGGATAGGATAGAGGATAGGATAGGATAGAGGATAGGATAGGATAGACGATAGGATAGGATAGATTATAGGATAGTATAGAGGATAGGATAGGATAGCGGATAGGATAGGATAGAGGATAGTATAGGATAGAGGATAGGATAGGATAGAGGATAGGATAGGATAGAGGATAGGATAGGATAGAGGATAGGATAGGATAGAGGATAGGATAGGATAAAGGATAGGATAGGATAGAGGATAGGATAGGATAGAGAATAGGATATAGGATTGGATAGGATAGCGGATAGGATAGGATAGAGGATAGGATAGGATAGAGTATAGGATAGGATAGACGATAGGATAGGATAGAGGATAGGATAGTATAGAGGATAGGATAGGATAGCGGATAGGATAGGATAGAGGATAGGATAGGATAGAGGATAGGATAGAATAGTGGATAGGATAGGATAGAGGATAGGATAGAGGATAGGATATTCGATTGGATAGGATACAGGATAGAATAGGATAGAGGATAGGATAGGATAGAGAATAGGATAGGATAGAGGATAGGATAGGATAGAGGATAGGATAGGATAGAGAATAGGATATAGGATTGGATAGGATAGCGGATAGGATAGGATAGAGGATAGGATAGGATAGAGGATACGATAGGATAGAGGATAGGATAGGATAGAGTATAGGATAGGATAGACGATAGGATAGGATAGAGGATAGGATAGTATAGAGGATAGGATAGGATAGCGGATAGGATAGGATAGAGGATAGGATAGGATAGAGGAGAGGATAGAATAGTGGATAGGATAGGATAGAGGATAGGATAGAGGATAGGATAGGATAGAGGATAGGACACGATAGAGGATAGGATAGGATAGAGGATAGGAAAGAATAAACGATAGGATAGGATAGAGGATAGGATAGGATAGAGGATAGGATATGATAGAGGATAGGATAGGATAGAGGATAGGATAGGATAGGGGATAGGATAGGATAGAGGATAGGATACGATAGAGGATAGGATAGGATAGAGAATAGGATATAGGATTGGATAGGATAGAGGATAGAATAGGATAGAGGATAGGATAGGATAGCGGATAGGATATGTTAGAGGATAGGATAGGATAGAGGATAGGATAGGATAAACGATAGGATAGGATAGAGGATACGATAGGATAGAGGATAGGATAGGATAAACGATAGGATAGAGGATAGGATAGGATAGAGGATAGGATAGGTTGAGGATAGGATAGGATAGAGGATTCGATATAGGATTGGATAGGATAGAGGATAGGATACGATAGAGGATAGGATAGGATAGAGAATAGGATATAGGATTGGATAGGATAGAGGATAGAATAGGATAGAGGATAGGATTGGATAAACGATAGGATAAGATAGAGGATAGGATAGGATAGAGGATAGGGTAGGATAGAGGATAGGATAGGTTGAGGATAGGATAGGATAGAGGATAGGATAGGATAGCGGATAGGATATGTTAGAGGATAGGATAGGATAGAGGATAGGATAGGATAGAGGATAGGATAGGATAGAGGATAGGATAGGATAAAGGATAGGATAGGATAGAGGATAGGATAGGATAGAGAATAGGATAGGATAGAGGATAGGATAGGGTAGAGGATAGGACAGGATAGAGAATAGGATATAGGATTGGATAGGATAGCGGATAGGATAGGATAGAGGATAGGATAGGATATAGGATAGGATATGATAGAGGATAGGATAGGATAGAGGATAGGATACGATGGAGGATAGGATACGATAGAGTATAGGATAGGATAGAGAATAGGATATTCGATTGGATAGGATACAGGATAGAATAGGATAGAGGATAGCATAGGATAGAGAATAGGATAGGATAGAGGATAGGATAGGATAGAGGATAGGATAGGATAGAGAATAGGATATAGGATTGGATAGGATAGCGGATAGGATAGGATAGAGGATAGGATAGGATAGAGGATAGGATAGGATAGAGGATAGGATAGGATAGAGGATAGGATAGGATAGACGATAGGATAGGATAGATTATAGGATAGTATAGAGGATAGGATAGGATAGCGGATAGGATAGGATAGAGGATAGGATAGGATAGACGATAGGATAGAATAGTGGATAGGATAGGATAGAGGATAGAATAGAGGATAGGATAGGATAGAGAATAGGATAGGATAGATGATAGGATACGATAGAGGATAGGATAGGATAGAGAATAGGGTATAGGATTGGATAGGATAGAGGATAGAATAGGATAGAGGATAGGATAGGATAGCGTATAGGATATGTTAGAGGATAGAATAGGATAGAGGATAGGATAGGATAAACGATAGGATAGGATAGAGGATAGGATAGGATAGAGGATAGGATACGATAGAGGATAGGATAGGATAGAGAATAGGATATAGGATTAGAGAGGATAGAGGATAGAATAGGATAGAGGATAGGATAGGATAGAGGATTTTATAGGATAGAGGATAGGATAGGATAGAGGATAGGTTAGGATAGAGGATTTTATAGGATAGAGGATAGGATAGGATAGAGGATAGGTTAGGATAGAGGATAGGATAGAGAATAGGACAGGATAGAGGATAGGATAGGATAGAGGATAGGATAGGATAGAGGATAGAATAGGATAGAATACAGGACAGGACAGAGGATAGGATAGGACAGAGGATAGGATAGGATGGAGGATAGGATAGGGGATTGGATAGGATAGAGGATAGGAGACGGTAGAGGATAGGATAGGGGATTGGATAGGATGCAGGACAGGAGACGATAGAGGATAGGATAGGATAGAGGATAGTATAGGATAGAGGATAGGATAGGATAGAGGATAGGATAGGATAGAGGATAGGATAGGATAGAGGATAGGATAGGATAGAGGATAGGATAGGATAGAGGATAGGATAGGATAGAGGATAGGATAGGATAGAGGATAGGATAGGATAGAGGATAGAGGATAGGATAGGATAGAGGATAGGATAGGATAGAGTATAGGATAGGATAGACGATAGGATAGGATAGAGGATAGGATAGTATAGAGGATAGGATAGGATAGCGGATAGGATAGGATAGAGGATAGGATAGGATAGAGGATAGGATAGAATAGTGGATAGGATAGGATAGAGGATAGGATAGAGGATAGGATAGGATAGAGGATAGGACACGATAGAGGATAGGATAGGATAGAGGATAGGAAAGAATAAACGATAGGATAGGATAGAGGATAGGATAGGATAGAGGATAGGATATGATAGAGGATAGGATAGGATAGAGGATAGGATAGGATAGGGGATAGGATAGGATAGAGAATAGGATATAGGATTGGATAGGATAGAGGATAGAATAGGATAGAGGATAGGATAGGATAGCGGATAGGATATGTTAGAGGATAGGATAGGATAGAGGATAGGATAGGATAAACGATAGGATAGGATAGAGGATACGATAGGATAGAGGATAGGATAGGATAAACGATAGGATAGGATAGAGGATACGATAGGATAGAGGATAGGATAGGATAGAGGATAGGATAGGTTGAGGATAGGATAGGATAGAGGATACGATATAGGATTGGATAGGATAGAGGATAGGATACGATAGAGGATAGGATAGGATAGAGAATAGGATATAGGATTGGATAGGATAGAGGATAGAATAGGATAGAGGATAGGATTGGATAAACGATAGGATAGGATAGAGCATAGGATAGGATAGAGGATAGGATAGGATAGAGGATAGGATAGGTTGAGGATAGGATAGGATAGAGGATAGGATAGGATAGCGGATAGGATATGTTAGAGGATAGGATAGGATAGAGGATAGGATAGGATAGAGGATATGATAGGATAGAGGATAATATACGGTAGAGGATAGGATAGGATAGAGGATAGGATAGGATAGAGGATAGGATAGGATAGAGGATAGGATAGGATAAACGATAGGATAGGATAGAGGATAGGATAGGATAGAGGATAGGATAGGATAGAGGATAGGATAGGATAGTGGATAGGATAGGATAGAGGATAGGATAGGATAGGATAGAGGATAGGATAGGATAGAGAATAGGATATAGGATAGGATAGGATAAAGGATAGGATAGGATAGAGGATAGGATAGGATAGAGAATAGGATAGGATAGAGGATAGGATAGGATAGAGGATAGGATACGATAGAGGGTAGGATAGGATAGAGGATAGGATAGGATAGAGAATAGGATAGGATAGAGGATAGGATAGGATAGAGGATAGGATAGGATAGAGGATAGGATAGGGTAGAGGATAGGATAGGATAGAGGATAATATACGGTAGAGGATAGGATAGGATAGAGGATAGGATAGGATAGAGGATAGGATAGGATAGAGGATAGGATAGGATAAACGATAGGATAGGATAGAGGATAGGATAGGATAGAGGATAGGATAGGATAGAGGATAGGATAGGATAGTGGATAGGATAGGATAGAGGATAGGATAGGATAGAGAATAGGATAGGATAGAGAATAGGATATAGGATTGGATATGATAGAGGATAGAATAGGATAGAGGATAGGATATGATAGAGGATAGGATAGGATAGAGGATAGGATAGGATAGAGGATAGGATAGGATAGGATAGAGGATAGGATAGGATAGAGGATAGGATAGGATAGAGAATAGGATAGGATAGAGGATAGGATAGGATAGAGGATAGGATAGGATTGAGGGTACGATAGCATAGTGGATAGGATAGGATAGAGGGTAGGGTAGAATAGAGGATATGATAGGATAGAGGATAGGATAGGATAGAGGATAGGATAGAATAGTGGATAGGATAGGATGGAGGATAGGATAGAGGATAGGATAGAGGATAGGATAGGATAGAGGATAGGATAGGATAGAGAATAGGATAGGATAGAGGATAGGATAGGATAGAGGATAGGATAGGATAGAGAATAGGATATAGGATTGGATAGGATAGCGGATAGGATAGGATAGAGGATAGGATAGGATAGAGGATAGGATAGGATAGAGGATAGGATAGGATAGAGGATAGGATAGGATAGACGATAGGATAGGATAGATTATAGGATAGTATAGAGGATAGGATAGGATAGCGGATAGGATAGGATAGAGGATAGGATAGGATAGACGATAGGATAGAATAGTGGATAGGATAGGATAGAGGATAGAATAGAGGATAGGATAGGATAGAGGATAGGATAGGATAGATGATAGGATACGATAGAGGATAGGATAGGATAGAGAATAGGGTATAGGATTGGATAGGATAGAGGATAGAATAGGATAGAGGATAGGATAGGATAGCGTATAGGATATGTTAGAGGATAGAATAGGATAGAGGATAGGATAGGATAGAGGATAGGATAGGATAGAGAATAGGATATAGGATTGGATAGGATAGCGGATAGGATAGGATAGAGGATAGGATAGGATAGAGGATAGGATAGGATAGAGGATAGGATAGGATAGAGGATAGGATAGGATAGACGATAGGATAGGATAGATTATAGGATAGTATAGAGGATAGGATAGGATAGCGGATAGGATAGGATAGAGGATAGTATAGGATAGAGGATAGGATTCGATAGAGGATAGGATAGGATAGAGGATAGGATAGGATAGAGGATAGGATAGGATAAAGGATAGGATAGGATAGAGGATAGGATAGGATAGAGGATAGAGGATAGGATAGGATAGATGATAGGATACGATAGAGGATAGGATAGGATAGAGAATAGGGTATAGGATTGGATAGGATAGAGGATAGAATAGGATAGAGGATAGGAGAGGATAGCGTATAGGATATGTTAGAGGATAGAATAGGATAGAGGATAGGATAGGATAGAGGATAGGATAGGATAGAGAATAGGTCATAGGATTGGATAGGATAGCGGATAGGATAGGATAGAGGATAGGATAGGATAGAGGATAGGATAGGATAGAGGATAGGATAGGATAGAGGATAGGATAGGATAGACGATAGGATAGGATAGATTATAGGATAGTATAGAGGATAGGATAGGATAGCGGATAGGATAGGATAGAGGATAGTATAGGATAGAGGATAGGATAGGATAGAGGATAGGATAGGATAGAGGATAGGATAGGATAGAGGATAGGATAGGATAGAGGATAGGATAGGATAAAGGATAGGATAGGATAGAGGATAGGATAGGATAGAGGATAGAGGATAGGATAGGATAGAGGATAGGATAGGATAGAGGATAGGATAGGATAGAGTATAGGATAGGATAGACGATAGGATAGGATAGAGGATAGGATAGTATAGAGGATAGGATAGGATAGCGGATAGGATAGGATAGAGGATAGGATAGGATAGAGGATAGGATAGAATAGTGGATAGGATAGGATAGAGGATAGGATAGAGGATAGGATATTCGATTGGATAGGATACAGGATAGAATAGGATAGAGGATAGGATAGGATAGAGAATAGGATAGGATAGAGGATAGGATAGGATAGAGGATAGGATAGGATAGAGAATAGGATATAGGATTGGATAGGGTAGCGGATAGGATAGGATAGAGGATAGGATAGGATAGAGGATAGGATAGGATAGAGGATAGGATAGGATAGAGTATAGGATAGGATAGACGATAGGATAGGATAGAGGATAGGATAGTATAGAGGATAGGATAGGATAGCGGATAGGATAGGATAGAGGATAGGATAGGATAGAGGATAGGATAGAATAGTGGATAGGATAGGATAGAGGATAGGATAGAGGATAGGATAGGATAGAGGATAGGACACGATAGAGGATAGGATAGGATAGAGGATAGGAAAGAATAAACGATAGGATAGGATAGAGGATAGGATAGGATAGAGGATAGGATATGATAGAGGATAGGATAGGATAGAGGATAGGATAGGATAGGGGATAGGATAGGATAGAGGATAGGATACGATAGAGGATAGGATAGGATAGAGAATAGGATATAGGATTGGATAGGATAGAGGATAGAATAGGATAGAGGATAGGATAGGATAGCGGATAGGATATGTTAGAGGATAGGATAGGATAGAGGATAGGATAGGATAGAGGATAGGATAGGATAAAGGATAGGATAGGATAGAGGATAGGATAGGATAGAGAATAGGATAGGATAGATGATAGGATAGGGTAGAGGATAGGACAGGATAGAGAATAGGATATAGGATTGGATAGGATAGCGGATAGGATAGGATAGAGGATAGGATAGGATAGAGGATAGGATATGATAGAGGATAGGATAGGATAGAGGATAGGATACGATGGAGGATAGGATACGATAGAGGATAGGATAGGATAGAGAATAGGATATTCGATTGGATAGGATACAGGATAGAATAGGATAGAGGATAGCATAGGATAGAGAATAGGATAGGATAGAGGATAGGATAGGATAGAGGATAGGATAGGATAGAGAATAGGATATAGGATTGGATAGGATAGCGGATAGGATAGGATAGAGGATAGGATAGGATAGAGGATAGGATAGGATAGAGAATAGGATATAGGATTGGATAGGATAGCGGATAGGATAGGATAGAGGATAGGATAGGATAGAGGATAGGATAGGATAGACGATAGGATAGGATAGATTATAGGATAGTATAGAGGATAGGATAGGATAGCGGATAGGATAGGATAGAGGATAGGATAGGATAGACGATAGGATAGAATAGTGGATAGGATAGGATAGAGGATAGAATAGAGGATAGGATAGGATAGAGAATAGGATAGGATAGAGGATAGGATAGGATAGAGGATAGGATAGGTTGAGGATAGGATAGGATAGAGGATAGGATACGATAGAGGATAGGATAGGATAGAGAATAGGATATAGGATTGGATAGGATAGAGGATAGAATAGGATAGAGGATAGGATAGGATAGAGGATTTTATAGGATAGAGGATAGGATAGGATAGAGGATAGGTTAGGATAGAGGATTTTATAGGATAGAGGATAGGATAGGATAGAGGATAGGTTAGGATAGAGGATAGGATAGAGAATAGGACAGGATAGAGGATAGGATAGGATAGAGGATAGGATAGGATAGAGGATAGAATAGGATAGAGGACAGGACAGGACAGAGGATAGGATAGGACAGAGGATAGGATAGGATGGAGGATAGGATAGGGGATTGGATAGGATAGAGGATAGGAGACGGTAGAGGATAGGGTAGGGGATTGGATAGGATGCAGGACAGGAGACGATAGAGGATAGGATAGGATAGAGGATAGTATAGGATAGAGGATAGGATAGGATAGAGGATAGGATAGGATAGAGGATAGGATAGGATAGAGGATAGGATAGGATAGAGGATAGGATAGGATAGAGGATAGGATAGGATAGAGGATAGGATAGGATAGAGGATAGGATAGGATAGAGGATAGGATAGGATAGAGGATAGGATAGGATAGAGGATAGAGGATAGGATAGGATAGAGGATAGGATAGGATAGAGTATAGGATAGGATAGACGATAGGATAGGATAGAGGATAGGATAGTATAGAGGATAGGATAGGATAGCGGATAGGATAGGATAGAGGATAGGATAGGATAGAGGATAGGATAGAATAGTGGATAGGATAGGATAGAGGATAGGATAGAGGATAGGATAGGATAGAGGATAGGACACGATAGAGGATAGGATAGGATAGAGGATAGGAAAGAATAAACGATAGGATAGGATAGAGGATAGGATAGGATAGAGGATAGGATATGATAGAGGATAGGATATGATAGAGGATAGGATAGGATAGGGGATAGGATAGGATAGAGAATAGGATATAGGATTGGATAGGATAGAGGATAGAATAGGATAGAGGATAGGATAGGATAGCGGATAGGATATGTTAGAGGATAGGATAGGATAGAGGATAGGATAGGATAAACCATAGGATAGGATAGAGGATACGATAGGATAGAGGATAGGATAGGATAAACGATAGGATAGGATAGAGGATACGATAGGATAGAGGATAGGATAGGATAGAGGATAGGATAGGTTGAGGATAGGATAGGATAGAGGATACGATATAGGATTGGATAGGATAGAGGATAGGATACGATAGAGGATAGGATAGGATAGAGAATAGGATATAGGATTGGATAGGATAGAGGATAGAATAGGATAGAGGATAGGATTGGATAAACGATAGGATAGGATAGAGGATAGGATAGGATAGAGGATAGGATAGGATAGCGGATAGGATATGTTAGAGGATAGGATAGGATAGAGGATAGGATAGGATAGAGGATATGATAGGATAGAGGATAATATACGGTAGAGGATAGGATAGGATAGAGGATAGGATAGGATAGAGGATAGGATAGGATAGAGGATAGGATAGGATAAACGATAGGATAGGATAGAGGATAGGATAGGATAGAGGATAGGATAGGATAGAGGATAGGATAGGATAGTGGATAGGATAGGATAGAGGATAGGTTAGGATGGAGGATAGGATAGGATAGAGAATAGGATATAGGATAGGATAGGATAAAGGATAGGATAGGATAGAGGATAGGATAGGATAGAGAATAGGATAGGATAGAGGATAGGATAGGATAGAGGATAGGATAGGATAGAGGATAGGATAGGGTAGAGGATAGGATAGGATAGAGGATAATATACGGTAGAGGATAGGATAGGATAGAGGATAGGATAGGATAGAGGATAGGATAGGATAGAGGATAGGATAGGATAAACGATAGGATAGGATAGAGGATAGGATAGGATAGAGGATAGGATAGGATAGAGGATAGGATAGGATAGTGGATAGGATAGGATAGAGGATAGGATAGGATAGAGAATAGGATAGGATAGAGAATAGGATATAGGATTGGATATGATAGAGGATAGAATAGGATAGAGGATAAGATAGGATAGAGGATAGGATATGATAGAGGATAGGATAGGATAGAGGATAGGATAGGATAGAGGATAGGATAGGATAGGATAGAGGATAGGATAGGATAGAGGATAGGATAGGATAGAGAATAGGATAGGATAGAGGATAGGATAGGATAGAGGATAGGATAGGATTGAGGGTACGATAGCATAGTGGATAGGATAGGATAGAGGGTAGGGTAGAATAGAGGATATGATAGGATAGAGGATAGGATAGGATAGAGGATAGGATAGAATAGTGGATAGGATAGGATGGAGGATAGGATAGAGGATAGGATAGAGGATAGGATAGGATAGAGGATAGGATACGATAGAGGATAGGATAGGATAAAGGATAGGAAAGGATAAACGATAGGATAGGATAGGATAGAGGATAGGATAGGATAGAGGATAGGGTAGGATAGAGAATAGGATATAGGATTGGCTAGGATAGAGAATAGAATAGGATAGAGGATAGGATAGGATAGAGGATAGGATAGGATAGAGGATAGGATAGCATAGAGAATAGGATAGGATAGAGGATAGGATAGGATAGAGGATAGGATACGATAGAGGGTAGGATAGGATACAGGATAGGATAGGATAGAGAATAGGATAGGATAGAGGATAGGATAGGATAGAGGATACGATATAGGATTGGATAGGATAGAGGATAGGATAGGATAGAGGATAGGATAGGGTAGAGGATAGGATAGGATAGGATAGAGGATAGGATAGGATAGAGGATAGGATAGGATAGAGAATAGGATAGGATAGAGGATAGGATAGGATAGAGGATAGGATAGGATTGAGGGTACGATAGCATAGTGGATAGGATAGGATAGAGGGTAGGGTAGAATAGAGGATATGATAGGATAGAGGATAGGATAGGATAGAGGATAGGATAGAATAGTGGATAGGATAGGATGGAGGATAGGATAGAGGATAGGATAGAGGATAGGATAGGATAGAGGATAGGATACGATAGAGGATAGGATAGGATAGAGGATAGGAAAGGATAAACGATAGGATAGGATAGAGGATACGATAGGATAGAGGATAGGATAGGATAGAGGATAGGATAGGTTGAGGATAGGATAGGATAGAGGATACGATAGAGGATAGGATAGGATAGAGGATAGGATACGATAGAGGATAGGATAGGATAAAGGATAGGAAAGGATAAACGATAGGATAGGATAGGATAGAGGATAGGATAGGATAGAGGATAGGGTAGGATAGAGAATAGGATATAGGATTGGCTAGGATAGAGGATAGAATAGGATAGAGGATAGGATAGGATAGAGGATAGGATAGGATAGAGGATAGGATAGCATAGAGAATAGGATAGGATAGAGGATAGGATAGGATAGAGGATAGGATACGATAGAGGGTAGGATAGGATACAGGATAGGATAGGATAGAGAATAGGATAGGATAGAGGATAGGATAGGATAGAGGATAGGATAGGATAGAGGATAGGATAGGGTAGAGGATAGGATAGGATAGAGGATAGGATAGGATAGAGGATAGGATAGGATAGAGGATAGGATAGGATAGAGGATAGGATAGGATAGAGGATAGAGGATAGGATAGGATAGAGGATAGGATAGGATAGAGTATAGGATAGGATAGACGATAGGATAGGATAGAGGATAGGATAGGATAGAGGATATGATATGATAGAGGATAGGATAGGATAGAGGATAGGATAGGATAGGGGATAGGATAGGATAGAGAATAGGATATAGGATTGGATAGGATAGAGGATAGAATAGGATAGAGGATAGGATAGGATAGCGGATAGGATATGTTAGAGGATAGGATAGGATAGAGGATAGGATAGGATAAACGATAGGATAGGATAGAGGATACGATAGGATAGAGGATAGGATAGGATAAACGATAGGATAGGATAGAGGATACGATAGGATAGAGGATAGGATAGGATAGAGGATAGGATAGGTTGAGGATAGGATAGGATAGAGGATACGATATAGGATTGGATAGGATAGAGGATAGGATACGATAGAGGATAGGATAGGATAGAGAATAGGATATAGGATTGGATAGGATAGAGGATAGAATAGGATAGAGGATAGGATTGGATAAACGATAGGATAGGATAGAGGATATGATAGGATAGAGGATAATATACGGTAGAGGATAGGATAGGATAGAGGATAGGATAGGATAGAGAATAGGATATAGGATTGGATAGGATAGCGGATAGGATAGGATAGAGGATAGGATAGGATAGAGGATAGGATAGGATAGAGGATAGGATAGGATAGAGTATAGGATAGGATAGACGATAGGATAGGATAGAGGATAGGATAGTATAGAGGATAGGATAGGATAGCGGATAGGATAGGATAGAGGATAGGATAGGATAGAGGATAGGATAGAATAGTGGATAGGATAGGATAGAGGATAGGATAGAGGATAGGATAGGATAGAGGATAGGACACGATAGAGGATAGGATAGGATAGAGGATAGGAAAGAATAAACGATAGGATAGGATAGAGGATAGGATAGGATAGAGGATAGGATATGATAGAGGATAGGATAGGATAGAGGATAGGATAGGATAGGGGATAGGATAGGATAGAGGATAGGATACGATAGAGGATAGGATAGGATAGAGAATAGGATATAGGATTGGATAGGATAGAGGATAGAATAGGATAGAGGATAGGATAGGATAGCGGATAGGATATGTTAGAGGATAGGATAGGATAGAGGATAGGATAGGATAAACGATAGGATAGGATAGAGGATACGATAGGATAGAGGATAGGATAGGATAAACGATAGGATAGAGGATAGGATAGGATAGAGGATAGGATAGGTTGAGGATAGGATAGGATAGAGGATTCGATATAGGATTGGATAGGATAGAGGATAGGATACGATAGAGGATAGGATAGGATAGAGAATAGGATATAGGATTGGATAGGATAGAGGATAGAATAGGATAGAGGATAGGATTGGATAAACGATAGGATAGGATAGAGGATAGGATAGGATAGAGGATAGGGTAGGATAGAGGATAGGATAGGTTGAGGATAGGATAGGATAGAGGATAGGATAGGATAGCGGATAGGATATGTTAGAGGATAGGATAGGATAGAGGATAGGATAGGATAGAGGATAGGATAGGATAGAGGATAGGATAGGATAAAGGATAGGATAGGATAGAGGATAGGATAGGATAGAGAATAGGATAGGATAGATGATAGGATAGGGTAGAGGATAGGACAGGATAGAGAATAGGATATAGGATTGGATAGGATAGCGGATAGGATAGGATAGAGGATAGGATAGGATAGAGGATAGGATATGATAGAGGATAGGATAGGATAGAGGATAGGATACGATGGAGGATAGGATACGATAGAGGATAGGATAGGATAGAGAATAGGATATTCGATTGGATAGGATACAGGATAGAATAGGATAGAGGATAGCATAGGATAGAGAATAGGATAGGATAGAGGATAGGATAGGATAGAGGATAGGATAGGATAGAGAATAGGATATAGGATTGGATAGGATAGCGGATAGGATAGGATAGAGGATAGGATAGGATAGAGGATAGGATAGGATAGAGAATAGGATATAGGATTGGATAGGATAGCGGATAGGATAGGATAGAGGATAGGATAGGATAGAGGATAGGATAGGATAGACGATAGGATAGGATAGATTATAGGATAGTATAGAGGATAGGATAGGATAGCGGATAGGATAGGATAGAGGATAGGATAGGATAGACGATAGGATAGAATAGTGGATAGGATAGGATAGAGGATAGAATAGAGGATAGGATAGGATAGAGAATAGGATAGGATAGATGATAGGATACGATAGAGGATAGGATAGGATAGAGAATAGGGTATAGGATTGGATAGGATAGAGGATAGAATAGGATAGAGGATAGGATAGGATAGCGTATAGGATATGTTAGAGGATAGAATAGGATAGAGGATAGGATAGGATAAACGATAGGATAGGATAGAGGATAGGATAGGATAGAGGATAGGATAGGTTGAGGATAGGATAGGATAGAGGATAGGATACGATAGAGGATAGGATAGGATAGAGAATAGGATATAGGATTGGATAGGATAGAGGATAGAATAGGATAGAGGATAGGATAGGATAGAGGATTTTATAGGATAGAGGATAGGATAGGATAGAGGATAGGTTAGGATAGAGGATTTTATAGGATAGAGGATAGGATAGGATAGAGGATAGGTTAGGATAGAGGATAGGATAGAGAATAGGACAGGATAGAGGATAGGATAGGATAGAGGATAGGATAGGATAGAGGATAGAATAGGATAGAGGACAGGACAGGACAGAGGATAGGATAGGACAGAGGATAGGATAGGATGGAGGATAGGATAGGGGATTGGATAGGATAGAGGATAGGAGACGGTAGAGGATAGGATAGGGGATTGGATAGGATGCAGGACAGGAGACGATAGAGGATAGGATAGGATAGAGGATAGTATAGGATAGAGGATAGGATAGGATAGAGGATAGGATAGGATAGAGGATAGGATAGGATAGAGGATAGGATAGGATAGAGGATAGGATAGGATAGAGGATAGGATAGGATAGAGGATAGGATAGGATAGAGGATAGAGGAGAGGATAGGATAGAGGATAGGATAGGATAGAGTATAGGATAGGATAGACGATAGGATAGGATAGAGGATAGGATAGTATAGAGGATAGGATAGGATAGCGGATAGGATAGGATAGAGGATAGGAAAGAATAAACGATAGGATAGGATAGAGGATAGGATAGGATAGAGGATAGGATATGATAGAGGATAGGATAGGATAGAGGATAGGATAGGATAGGGGATAGGATAGGATAGAGAATAGGATATAGGATTGGATAGGATAGAGGATAGAATAGGATAGAGGATAGGATAGGATAGCGGATAGGATATGTTAGAGGATAGGATAGGATAGAGGATAGGATAGGATAAACCATAGGATAGGATAGAGGATACGATAGGATAGAGGATAGGATAGGATAAACGATAGGATAGGATAGAGGATACGATAGGATAGAGGATAGGATAGGATAGAGGATAGGATAGGTTGAGGATAGGATAGGATAGAGGATACGATATAGGATTGGATAGGATAGAGGATAGGATACGATAGAGGATAGGATAGGATAGAGAATAGGATATAGGATTGGATAGGATAGAGGATAGAATAGGATAGAGGATAGGATTGGATAAACGATAGGATAGGATAGAGGATAGGATAGGATAGAGGATAGGATAGGATAGAGGATAGGATAGGTTGAGGATAGGATAGGATAGAGGATAGGATAGGATAGCGGATAGGATATGTTAGAGGATAGGATAGGATAGAGGATAGGATAGGATAGAGGATATGATAGGATAGAGGATAATATACGGTAGAGGATAGGATAGGATAGAGGATAGGATAGGATAGAGGATAGGATAGGATAGAGGATAGGATAGGATAAACGATAGGATAGGATAGAGGATAGGATAGGATAGAGGATAGGATAGGATAGAGGATAGGATAGGATAGTGGATAGGATAGGATAGAGGATAGGTTAGGATAGAGGATAGGATAGGATAGAGAATAGGATATAGGATAGGATAGGATAAAGGATAGGATAGGATAGAGGATAGGATAGGTTGAGGATAGGATAGGATAGAGGATACGATATAGGATTGGATAGGATAGAGGATAGGATACGATAGAGGATAGGATAGGATAGAGAATAGGATATAGGATTGGATAGGATAGAGGATAGAATAGGATAGAGGATAGGATTGGATAAACGATAGGATAGGATAGAGGATAGGATAGGATAGAGGATAGGATAGGAAAGAGGATAGGATAGGTTGAGGATAGGATAGGATAGAGGATAGGATAGGATAGCGGATAGGATATGTTAGAGGATAGGATAGGATAGAGGATAGGATAGGATAGAGGATAGGATAGGATAGAGGATAGGATAGGATAAAGGATAGGATAGGATAGAGGATAGGATAGGATAGAGAATAGGATAGGATAGAGGATAGGATAGGATAGAGGATAGGATACGATAGAGGGTAGGATAGGATAGAGGATAGGATAGGATAGAGAATAGGATAGGATAGAGGATAGGATAGGATAGAGGATAGGATAGGATAGAGGATAGGATAGGGTAGAGGATAGGATAGGATAGAGGATAATATACGGTAGAGGATAGGATAGGATAGAGGATAGGATAGGATAGAGGATAGGATAGGATAGAGGATAGGATAGGATAAACGATAGGATAGGATAGAGGATAGGATAGGATAGAGGATAGGATAGGATAGAGGATAGGATAGGATAAACGATAGGATAGGATAGAGGATAGGATAGGATAGAGGATAGGATAGGATAGAGGATAGGATAGGATAGAGGATAGGATAGGATAGAGAATAGGATATAGGATTGGATATGATAGAGGATAGAATAGGATAGAGGATAAGATAGGATAGAGGATAGGATATGATAGAGGATAGGATAGGATAGAGGATAGGATAGGATAGAGGATAGGATAGGATAGGATAGAGGATAGGATAGGATAGAGGATAGGATAGGATAGAGAATAGGATAGGATAGAGGATAGGATAGGATAGAGGATAGGATAGGATTGAGGGTACGATAGCATAGTGGATAGGATAGGATAGAGGGTAGGGTAGAATAGAGGATATGATAGGATAGAGGATAGGATAGGATAGAGGATAGGATAGAATAGTGGATAGGATAGGATGGAGGATAGGATAGAGGATACGATAGAGGATAGGATAGGATAGAGGATAGGATACGATAGAGGATAGGATAGGATAAAGGATAGGAAAGGATAAACGATAGGATAGGATAGGATAGAGGATAGGATAGGATAGAGGATAGGGTAGGATAGAGAATAGGATATAGGATTGGCTAGGATAGAGGATAGAATAGGATAGAGGATAGGATAGGATAGAGGATAGGATAGGATAGAGGATAGGATAGCATAGAGAATAGGATAGGATAGAGGATAGGATAGGATAGAGGATAGGATACGATAGAGGGTAGGATAGGATACAGGATAGGATAGGATAGAGAATAGGATAGGATAGAGGATAGGATAGGATAGAGGATACGATATAGGATTGGATAGGATAGAGGATAGGATAGGATAGAGGATAGGATAGGGTAGAGGATAGGATAGGATAGGATAGAGGATAGGATAGGATAGAGGATAGGATAGGATAGAGAATAGGATAGGATAGAGGATAGGATAGGATAGAGGATAGGATAGGATTGAGGGTACGATAGCATAGTGGATAGGATAGGATAGAGGGTAGGGTAGAATAGAGGATATGATAGGATAGAGGATAGGATAGGATAGAGGATAGGATAGAATAGTGGATAGGATAGGATGGAGGATAGGATAGAGGATAGGATAGAGGATAGGATAGAGGATAGGATAGGATAGAGGATAGGATACGATAGAGGATAGGATAGGATAGAGGATAGGAAAGGATAAACGATAGGATAGGATAGAGGATAGGATAGGATAGAGGATAGGATAGGATAGAGGATAGGATAGGATAGAGGATAGGATAGGATAGGGGATAGGATAGGATAGAGAATAGGATATAGGATTGGATAGGATAGAGGATAGAATAGGATAGAGGATAGGATAGGATAGCGGATAGGATATGTTAGAGGATAGGATAGGATAGAGGATAGGATAGGATAAACGATAGGATAGGATAGAGGATACGATAGGATAGAGGATAGGATAGGAAAAACGATAGGATAGGATAGAGGATACGATAGGATAGAGGAGAGGATAGGATAGAGGATAGGATAGGTTGAGGATAGGATAGGATAGAGGATACGATATAGGATTGGATAGGATAGAGGATAGGATACGATAGAGGATAGGATAGGATAGAGAATAGGATATAGGATTGGATAGGATAGAGGATAGAATAGGATAGAGGATAGGATTGGATAAACGATAGGATAGGATAGAGGATAGGATAGGATAGAGGATAGGATAGGAAAGAGGATAGGATAGGTTGAGGATAGGATAGGATAGAGGGTAGGGTAGAATAGAGGATATGATAGGATAGAGGATAGGATAGGATAGAGGATAGGATAGAATAGTGGATAGGATAGGATGGAGGATAGGATAGAGGATAGGATAGAGGATAGGATAGGATAGAGGATAGGATACGATAGAGGATAGGATAGGATAAAGGATAGGAAAGGATAAACGATAGGATAGGATAGGATAGAGGATAGGATAGGATAGAGGATAGGGTAGGATAGAGAATAGGATATAGGATTGGCTAGGATAGAGGATAGAATAGGATAGAGGATAGGATAGGATAGAGGATAGGATAGGATAGAGGATAGGATAGCATAGAGAATAGGATAGGATAGAGGATAGGATAGGATAGAGGATAGGATACGATAGAGGGTAGGATAGGATACAGGATAGGATAGGATAGAGAATAGGATAGGATAGAGGATAGGATAGGATAGAGGATACGATATAGGATTGGATAGGATAGAGAATAGGATATAGGATTGGATAGGATAGAGGATAGAATAGGATAGAGGATAGGATACGATAGAGGATAGGATAGGATAGAGAATAGGATAGGATAGAGGATATTATAGGGTACAGGATAGGATAGGATAGAGGATGGGATAGGATGGAGGATAGGATACGATAGAGGATAGGATAGGATGGAGAATAGGATATAGGATTGGATAGGATAGAGGATAGAATAGGATAGAGGATAGGATAGGATAAACGATAGGATAGGATAGAGGATAGGATAGGCTAGAGTATAGGATAGGATAGAGGATAGGATAGGATAGAGGATAGGATAGGTTGAGGATAGGATAGGATAGAGGATGGGATAGGATAGCGGATAGGGTATGTTAGAGGATAGGATAGGATAGAGGATAGGATAGGATAGAGGATAGGATAGGATAGAGGATAGGATAGGATAAAGGATAGGATAGGATAGAGGATAGGATAGGATAGAGAATAGGATAGGATAGAGGATAGGATAAGATAGAGGATAGGATACGATAGAGGGTAGGATAGGATAGAGGATAGGATAGGATAGAGAATAGGATAGGATAGAGGATAGGATAGGATAGAGGATACGATATAGGATTGGATAGGATAGAGGATAGGATAGGGTAGAGGATAGGATAGGATAGAGGATAGGATAGGATAGAGGATAGGATAGCATAGAGAATAGGATAGGATAGAGGATAGGATAGGATAGAGGATAGGATACGATAGAGGGTAGGATAGGATACAGGATAGGATAGGATAGAGAATAGGATAGGATAGAGGATAGGATAGGATAGAGGATACGATATAGGATTGGATAGGATAGAGGATAGGATAGGATAGAGGATAGGATAGGGTAGAGGATAGGATAGGATAGGATAGAGGATAGGATAGGATAGAGGATAGGATAGGATAGAGAATAGGATAGGATAGAGGATAGGATAGGATAGAGGATAGGATAGGATTGAGGGTACGATAGCATAGTGGATAGGATAGGATAGAGGGTAGGGTAGAATAGAGGATATGATAGGATAGAGGATAGGATAGGATAGAGGATAGGATAGAATAGTGGATAGGATAGGATGGAGGATAGGATAGAGGATAGGATAGAGGATAGGATAGGATAGAGGATAGGATACGATAGAGGATAGGATAGGATAGAGGATAGGAAAGGATAAACGATAGGATAGGATAGAGGATAGGATAGGATAGAGGATAGGATAGGATAGAGGATAGGGTAGGATAGAGAATAGGATATAGGATTGGCTAGGATAAAGGATAGAATAGGATAGAGGATAGGATAGGATAGAGGATAGGATAGGATAGAGGATAGGATAGCATAGAGAATAGGATAGGATAGAGGATAGGATAGGATAGAGGATAGGATATGATAGAGGATAGGATAGGATATAGGATTCGATAGGATAGAGGATAGGATATGATACAGGATAGGATAGGATAGAGAATAAGATAGGATAGAGGATAGGATAGGGTAGAGGATAGGATACGATAGAGGATAGGATAGGATAGAGAATAGGATATAGGATTGTATAGGATAGAGGATAGAATAGGATAGAGGATAGGATAGGATAGAGAATAGGATAGGATAGATAATAGGATAGGATAGAGGATAGGATAGGATAGAGAATAGGATATAGGATTGGATAGGATAGCGGATATGATAGGATAGAGGATAGGATAGGATAGAGGATAGGATATGATAGAGGATAGGATAGGATAGCGGATAGGATAGGATAGGATAGAGGATAGGATAGGATAGAGGATAGGATAGGATAGAGGATAGGATAGGATGGAGAATAGGATATAGGATTGGATAGGATAGAGAATAGGATATAGGATTGGATAGGATAGAGGATAGAATATGATAGAGGATAGGATAGGATAGAGGATAGGATAGGATAGAGGATAGGATAGGATAGGATAGAGGATAGGATAGGATAGAGGATAGGATAGGATAGAGAATAGGATAGGATAGAGGATAGGATAGGATAGAGGATAGAATAGGATTGAGGGTACGATAGGATAGTGGATAGGATAGGATAGAGGGTAGGATAGGATAGAGGATATGATAGGATAGAGGATAGGATAGAGGACAGGATACGATAGAGGATAGGATAGGATAGAGAATATGATAGGATAGAGGATATTATAGGGTACAGGATAGGATAGGATAGAGGATGGGATAGGATGGAGGATAGGATATAGGATTGGATAGGATAGAGAATAGGATATAGGATTGGATAGGATAGAGGATAGAATAGGATAGAGGATAGGATAGGATAGAGGATAGGATATGATAGAGGATAGGATAGGATAGAGGATAGGATAGGATAGAGGATACGATAGGATAGAGGATAGGATAGAGGACAGGATACGATAGAGGATAGGATAGGATAGAGAATATGATAGGATAGAGGATATTATAGGGTACAGGATAGGATAGGATAGAGAATGGGATAGGATGGAGGATAGGATACGATAGAGGATAGGATAGGATGGAGAATAGGATATAGGATTGGATAGGATAGAGGATAGAATAGGATAGAGGATAGGATAGGATAGAGGATAGGATATGATAGAGGATAGGATAGGATAGAGGATAGGATAGGATAGGATAGAGGATAGGATAGGATAGAGGATAGGATAGGATAGAGGATAGGATAGGATAGAGGATACGATAGGATAGAGGATAGGATAGAGGACAGGATACGATAGAGGATAGGATAGGATAGAGAATATGATAGGATAGAGAATAGGATATAGGATTGTATAGGATAGAGGATAGAATAGGATAGAGGATAGGATAGGATAGAGAATAGGATAGGATAGATAATAGGATAGGATAGAGGATAGGATAGGATAGAGAATAGGATATAGGATTGGATAGGATAGCGGATAGGATAGGATAGAGGATAGGATAGGATAGAGGATAGGATATGATAGAGGATAGAATATGATAGAGGATAGGATAGGATAGAGGATAGGATAGGATAGAGGATAGGATAGGATAGGATAGAGGATAGGATATGATAGAGGATAGGATAGGATAGAGGATAGGATAGGATAGAGGATAGGATACGATAGAGGATAGGATAGGATAGAGAATAGGATAGGATAGATAATAGGATAGGATAGAGGATAGGATAGAGGATAGGATAGGATAGAGGATAGGATAGGATAGAGGATAGGATACGATTGGAGATAGGATAGGATAGAGGATAGGAAAGGATAAACGATAGGACAGGATAGAGGATAGGATAGGATAGAGGATAGGATATGATAGAGGATAGGATAGGATAGAGGATAGGATAGGATAGGATAGAGGATAGGATAGGATAGAGGATAGGATAGGATGGAGAATAGGATATAGGATTGGATAGGATAGAGAATAGGATATAGGATTGGATAGGATAGAGGATAGAATAGGATAGAGGATAGGATACGATAGAGGATAGGATAGGATAGAGAATGGGATAGGATAGAGGATATTATAGGGTACAGGATAGGATAGGATAGAGGATGGGATAGGATGGAGGATAGGATACGATAGAGGATAGGATAGGATGGAGAATAGGATATAGGATTGGATAGGATAGAGGATAGAATAGGATAGAGGATAGGATAGGATAAACGATAGGATAGGATAGAGGATAGGATAGGATAGAGTATAGGATAGGATAGAGGATAGGATAGGATAGAGGATAGGATAGGTTGAGGATAGGATAGGATAGAGGATGGGATAGGATAGCGGATAGGGTATGTTAGAGGATAGGATAGGATAGAGGATAGGATAGGATAGAGGATAGGATAGGATAAAGGATAGGATAGGATAGAGGATAGGATAGGATAGAGAATAGGATAGGATAGAGGATAGGATAAGATAGAGGATAGGATACGATAGAGGGTAGGATAGGATAGAGGATAGGATAGGATAGAGAATAGGATAGGATAGAGGATAGGATAGGATAGAGGATACGATATAGGATTGGATAGGATAGAGGATAGGATAGGATAGAGGATAGGATAGGGTAGAGGATAGGATAGGATAGAGGATAATATACGGTAGAGGATAGGATAGGATAGAGGATAGGATAGGATAGAGGATAGGATAGGATAGAGGATAGGATAGGATAGAGGATAGGATAGGATAGAGGATAGGATAGGATAAACGATAGGATAGGATAGAGGATAGGATAGGATAGGGGATAGGATAGGATAGAGGATAGGATAGGATAGTGGATAGGATAGGATAGAGGATAGGATAGGATAGAGGATAGGATAGGATAGAGAATAGGATATAGGATTGGATATGATAGAGGATAGAATAGGATAGAGGATAAGATAGGATAGAGGATAGGATATGATAGAGGATAGGATAGCATAGAGGATAGGATAGGATAGAGGATAGGATAGGATAGGATAGAGGATAGGATAGGATAGAGGATAGGATAGGATAGAGAATAGGATAGGATAGAGGATAGGATAGGATAGAGGATAGGATAGGATTGAGGGTACGATAGCATAGTGGATAGGATAGGATAGACGGTAGGATAGGATAGAGGATATGATAGGATAGAGGATAGGATAGGATAGAGGATAGGATAGAATAGTGGATAGGATAGGATGGAGGATAGGATAGAGGATAGGATAGAGGATAGGATAGGATAGAGGATAGGATACGATAGAGGAAAGGATAGGATAGAGGATAGGAAAGGATAAACGATAGGATAGGATAGAGGATAGGATAGGATAGAGGATAGGATAGGATAGAGGATAGGATAGGGTAGAGGATAGGATAGTATAGTGGATTGGATAGGATAGAGGATAGGATAGGATAGAGGATAGGGTAGGATAGAGAATAGGATATAGGATTGGCTAGGATAGAGGATAGAATAGGATAGAGGATAGGATAGGATAGAGGATAGGATAGGATAGAGGATAGGATAGCATAGAGAATAGGATAGGATAGAGGATAGGAAAGGATAAACGACAGGATAGGATAGAGGATAGGATAGGATACAGGATAGGATATGATTGAGGATAGGATAGGATAGAGGATAGGATAGGATATAGGATAGGATACGATAGAGGATAGGATAGGATAGAGAATAGGATATAGGATTGGATAGGATAGCGGATAGGATAGGATAGAGGGTAGGATAGGATAGAGGATAGGATATGATAGAGGATAGGATAGGATAGAGGATAGGATACGATAGAGGATAGGATAGGATAGCGGATCGGATATGTTAGAGGATAGGATAGGATAGAGGATAGGATAGGATAGAGGATAGGATAGGATAGAGGATAGGATAGGATAGAGGATAGGATAGGATAGAGGATAGGATAGGATAGAGGATAGGATAGGATAGAGGATAGGATAGGATAGAGGATAGGATAGGATAGAGGATAGGATAGGATAGAGGATAGGATAGGATAGAGGATAGGATAGGATAGAGGATAGGATAGGATAGAGGATAGGATAGGATAGAGGATACGATATAGGATTGGATAGGATAGAGGATAGGATACGATAGAGGATAGGATAGGATAGAGAATAGGATATAGGATTGGATAGGATAGAGGATAGGATATGATAGAGGATAGGATAGGATAGAGGATAGGATACGATAGAGGATAGGATAGGATAGAGGATAGGATATGATAGAGGATAGGATAGGATAGAGGATAGGATAGGATAGAGGATACGATAGGATAGAGGATAGGATAGAGGACAGGATACGATAGAGGATAGGATATGATAGAGGATAGGATAGCATAGAGGATAGGATAGGATAGAGGATAGGATAGGATAGGATAGAGGATAGGATAGGATAGAGGATAGGATAGGATAGAGAATAGGATAGGATAGAGGATAGGATAGGATAGAGGATAGGATAGGATTGAGGGTACGATAGCATAGTGGATAGGATAGGATAGACGGTAGGATAGGATAGAGGATATGATAGGATAGAGGATAGGATAGGATAGAGGATAGGATAGAATAGTGGATAGGATAGGATGGAGGATAGGATAGAGGATAGGATAGAGGATAGGATAGGATAGAGGATAGGATACGATAGAGGAAAGGACAGGATAGAGGATAGGAAAGGATAAACGATAGGATAGGATAGAGGATAGGATAGGATAGAGGATAGGATAGGGTAGAGGATAGGATAGTATAGTGGATTGGATAGGATAGAGGATAGGATAGGATAGAGGATAGGGTAGGATAGAGAATAGGATATAGGATTGGCTAGGATAGAGGATAGAATAGGATAGAGGATAGGATAGGATAGAGGATAGGATAGGATAGAGGATAGGATAGCATAGAGAATAGGATAGGATAGAGGATAGGAAAGGATAAACGACAGGATAGGATAGAGGATAGGATAGGATAGAGGATAGGATATGATTGAGGATAGGATAGGATAGAGAATAGGATATAGGATTGGATAGGATAGCGGATAGGATAGGATAGAGGGTAGGATAGGATAGAGGATAGGATATGATAGAGGATAGGATAGGATAGAGGATAGGATACGATAGAGGATAGGATAGGATAGCGGATCGGATATGTTAGAGGATAGGATAGGATAGAGGATAGGATAGGATAGAGGATAGGATAGGATAGAGGATAGGATAGGATAGAGGATAGGATAGGATAGAGGATAGGATAGGATAGAGGATAGGATAGGATAGAGGATAGGATAGGATAGAGGATAGGATAGGATAGAGGATAGGATAGGATAGAGGATAGGATAGGATAGAGGATAGGATAGGATAGAGGATAGGATAGGATAGAGGATAGGATAGGATAGAGGATACGATATAGGATTGGATAGGATAGAGGATAGGATACGATAGAGGATAGGATAGGATAGAGAATAGGATATAGGATTGGATAGGATAGAGGATAGGATATGATAGAGGATAGGATAGGATAGAGGATAGGATACGATAGAGGATAGGATAGGATAGAGGATAGGATATGATAGAGGATAGGATAGGATAGAGGATAGGATAGGATAGAGGATACGATAGGATAGAGGATAGGATAGAGGACAGGATACGATAGAGGATAGGATATGATAGAGGATAGGATAGCATAGAGGATAGGATAGGATAGAGGATAGGATAGGATAGGATAGAGGATAGGATAGGATAGAGGATAGGATAGGATAGAGAATAGGATAGGATAGAGGATAGGATAGGATAGAGGATAGGATAGGATTGAGGGTACGATAGCATAGTGGATAGGATAGGATAGACGGTAGGATAGGATAGAGGATATGATAGGATAGAGGATAGGATAGGATAGAGGATAGGATAGAATAGTGGATAGGATAGGATGGAGGATAGGATAGAGGATAGGATAGAGGATAGGATAGGATAGAGGATAGGATACGATAGAGGAAAGGACAGGATAGAGGATAGGAAAGGATAAACGATAGGATAGGATAGAGGATAGGATAGGATAGAGGATAGGATAGGGTAGAGGATAGGATAGTATAGTGGATTGGATAGGATAGAGGATAGGATAGGATAGAGGATAGGGTAGGATAGAGAATAGGATATAGGATTGGCTAGGATAGAGGATAGAATAGGATAGAGGATAGGATAGGATAGAGGATAGGATAGGATAGAGGATAGGATAGCATAGAGAATAGGATAGGATAGAGGATAGGAAAGGATAAACGACAGGATAGGATAGAGGATAGGATAGGATAGAGGATAGGATATGATTGAGGATAGGATAGGATAGAGGATAGGATAGGAAAGAGGATAGGATAGGATAGAGGATAGGATACGATAGAGGATAGGATAGGATAGAGAATAGGATATAGGATTGGATAGGATAGCGGATAGGATAGGATAGAGGATAGGATAGGATAGAGGATAGGATATGATAGAGGATAGGATAGGATAGAGGATAGGATACGATAGAGGATAGGATAGGATAGCGGATCGGATATGTTAGAGGATAGGATAGGATAGAGGATAGGATAGGATAGAGGATAGGATAGGATAGAGGATAGGATAGGATAGAGGATAGGATAGGATAGAGGATAGGATAGGATAGAGGATAGGATAGGATAGAGGATAGGATAGGATAGAGGATAGGATAGGATAGAGGATAGGATAGGATAGAGGATAGGACAGGATAGAGGATAGGATAGGATAGAGGATACGATATAGGATTGGATAGGATAGAGGATAGGATACGATAGAGGATAGGATAGGATAGAGAATAGGATATAGGATTGGATAGGATAGAGGATAGGATATGATAGAGGATAGGATAGGATAGAGGATAGGATACGATAGAGGATAGGATAGGATAGAGGATAGGATATGATAGAGGATAGGATAGGATAGAGGATAGGATAGGATAGAGAATATGATAGGATACAGGATATTATAGGGTACAGGATAGGATAGGATAGAGGATGGGATAGGATGGAGGATAGGATACGATAGAGGATAGGATAGGATGGAGAATAGGATATAGGATTGGATAGGATAGAGGATAGAATAGGATAGAGGATAGGGTAGGATAGTGGATAAGATAGGATAGAGGATAGGATATGATAGAGGATAGGATAGGATAGAGGATAGGATAGGATAGAGGATAGGATAGGATAGGATAGAGGATAGGATAGGATAGAGGATAGGATAGGATAGAGAATAGGATAGGATAGAGGATAGGATAGGATAGAGGATAGGATAGGATTGAGGGTACGATAGCATAGTGGATAGGATAGGATAGAGGGTAGGGTAGAATAGAGGATATGATAGGATAGAGGATAGGATAGGATAGAGGATAGGATAGAATAGTGGATAGGATAGGATGGAGGATAGGATAGAGGATAGGATAGAGGATAGGATAGGATAGAGGATAGGATACGATTGAGGATAGGATAGGATAAAGGATAGGAAAGGATAAACGATAGGATAGGATAGGATAGAGGATAGGATAGGATAGAGGATAGGGTAGGATAGAGAATAGGATATAGGATTGGCTAGGATAGAGGATAGAATAGGATAGAGGATAGGATAGGATAGAGGATAGGATAGGATAGAGGATAGGATAGCATAGAGAATAGGATAGGATAGAGGATAGGATAGGATAGAGGATAGGATACGATAGAGGGTAGGATAGGATACAGGATAGGATAGGATAGAGAATAGGATACGATTGGAGATAGGATAGGATAGAGGATAGGAAAGGATAAACGATAGGACAGGATAGAGGATAGGATAGGATAGAGGATAGGATATGATAGAGGATAGGATAGGATAGAGGATAGGATAGGATAGGATAGAGGATAGGATAGGATAGAGGATAGGATAGGATGGAGAATAGGATATAGGATTGGATAGGATAGAGGATAGAATAGGATAGAGGATAGGATAGGATAGAGGATAGGATAGGATAGAGGATAGGATAGCATAGAGAATAGGATAGGATAGAGGATAGGAAAGGATAAACGACAGGATAGGATAGAGGATAGGATAGGATAGAGGATAGGATACGATAGAGGATAGGATAGGATAGAGAATAGGATAGGATAGATAATAGGATAGGATAGAGGATAGGATAGAGGATAGGATAGGATAGAGGATAGGATACGATTGGAGATAGGATAGGATAGAGGATAGGAAAGGATAAACGATAGGACAGGATAGAGGATAGGATAGGATAGAGGATAGGATATGATAGAGGATAGGATAGGATAGAGTATAGGATAGGATAGGATAGAGGATAGGATAGGATAGAGGATAGGATAGGATGGAGAATAGGATATAGGATTGGATAGGATAGAGAATAGGATATAGGATTGGATAGGATAGAGGATAGAATAGGATAGAGGATAGGATACGATAGAGGATAGGATAGGATAGAGAATAGGATAGGATAGAGGATATTATAGGGTACAGGATAGGATAGGATAGAGGATGGGATAGGATGGAGGATAGGATACGATAGAGGATAGGATAGGATGGAGAATAGGATATAGGATTGGATAGGATAGAGGATAGAATAGGATAGAGGATAGGATAGGATAAACGATAGGATAGGATAGAGGATAGGATAGGATAGAGGATAGGATAGGATAGAGGATAGGATAGGTTGAGGATAGGATAGGATAGAGGATGGGATAGGATAGCGGATAGGGTATGTTAGAGGATAGGATAGGATAGAGGATAGGATAGGATAGAGGATAGGATAGGATAGAGGATAGGATAGGATAAAGGATAGGATAGGATAGAGGATAGGATAGGATAGAGAATAGGATAGGATAGAGGATAGGATAGGATAGAGGATAGGATACGATAGAGGGTAGGATAGGATAGAGGATAGGATAGGATAGAGAATAGGATAGGATAGAGGATAGGATAGGGTAGAGGATAGGATAGGATAGAGGATAATATACGGTAGAGGATAGGATAGGATAGAGGATAGGATAGGATAGAGGATAGGATAGGATAGAGGATAGGATAGGATAGAGGATAGGATAGGATAAACGATAGGATAGGATAGAGGATAGGATAGGATAGGGGATAGGATAGGATAGAGGATAGGATAGAATAGTGGATAGGATAGGATAGAGGATAGGATAGGATAGAGGATAGGATAGGATAGAGAATAGGATATAGGATTGGATATGATAGAGGATAGAATAGGATAGAGGATAAGATAGGATAGAGGATAGGATATGATAGAGGATAGGATAGCATAGAGGATAGGATAGGATAGAGGATAGGATAGGATAGGATAGAGGATAGGATAGGATAGAGGATAGGATAGGATAGAGAATAGGATAGGATAGAGGATAGGATAGGATAGAGGATAGGATAGGATTGAGGGTACGATAGCATAGTGGATAGGATAGGATAGACGGTAGGATAGGATAGAGGATATGATAGGATAGAGGATAGGATAGGATAGAGGATAGGATAGAATAGTGGATAGGATAGGATGGAGGATAGGATAGAGGATAGGATAGAGGATAGGATAGGATAGAGGATAGGATACGATAGAGGAAAGGATAGGATAGAGGATAGGAAAGGATAAACGATAGGATAGGATAGAGGATAGGATAGGATAGAGGATAGGATAGGATAGAGAATAGGATAGGGTAGAGGATAGGATAGTATAGTGGATTGGATAGGATAGAGGATAGGATAGGATAGAGGATAGGGTAGGATAGAGAATAGGATATAGGATTGGCTAGGATAGAGGATAGAATAGGATAGAGGATAGGATAGGATAGAGGATAGGATAGGATAGAGGATAGGATAGCATAGAGAATAGGATAGGATAGAGGATAGGAAAGGATAAACGACAGGATAGGATAGAGGATAGGATAGGATAGAGGATAGGATATGATTGAGGATAGGATAGGATAGAGGATAGGATAGGATAGAGGATAGGATAGGATAGAGGATAGGATACGATAGAGGATAGGATAGGATAGAGAATAGGATATAGGATTGGATAGGATAGCGGATAGGATAGGATAGAGGATAGGATAGGATAGAGGATAGGATATGATAGAGGATAGGATAGGATAGAGGATAGGATACGATAGAGGATAGGATAGGATAGCGGATCGGATATGTTAGAGGATAGGATAGGATAGAGGATAGGATAGGATAGAGGATAGGATAGGATAGAGGATAGGATAGGATAGAGGATAGGATAGGATAGAGGATAGGATAGGATAGAGGATAGGATAGGATAGAGGATAGGATAGGATAGAGGATAGGATAGGATAGAGGATAGGATAGGATAGAGGATAGGATAGGATAGAGGATAGGATAGGGTAGAGGATAGGATAGGATAGAGGATAGGATAGGATAGAGAATAGGATAGGATAGAGGATAGGATAGGATAGAGGATAGTATAGGATTGAGGGTACGATAGCATAGTGGATAGGATAGGATAGAGGGTAGGGTAGAATAGAGGATATGATAGGATAGAGGATAGGATAGGATAGAGGATAGGATAGAATAGTGGATAGGATAGGATGGAGGATAGGATAGAGGATAGGATAGAGGATAGGATAGGATAGAGGATAGGATACGATAGAGGATAGGATAGGATAAAGGATAGGAAAGGATAAACGATAGGATAGGATAGGATAGAGGATAGGATAGGATAGAGGATAGGGTAGGATAGAGAATAGGATATAGGATTGGCTAGGATAGAGGATAGAATAGGATAGAGGATAGGATAGGATAGAGGATAGGATAGGATAGAGGATAGGATAGCATAGAGAATAGGATAGGATAGAGGATAGGATAGGATAGAGGATAGGATACGATAGAGGGTAGGATAGGATACAGGATAGGATAGGATAGAGAATAGGATAGGATAGAGGATAGGATAGGATAGAGGATACGATATAGGATTGGATAGGATAGAGGATAGGATAGGATAGAGGATAGGATAGGGTAGAGGATAGGATAGGATAGGATAGAGGATAGGATAGGATAGAGGATAGGATAGGATAGAGAATAGGATAGGATAGAGGATAGGATAGGATAGAGGATAGGATAGGATTGAGGGTACGATAGCATAGTGGATAGGACAGGATAGAGGGTAGGGTAGAATAGAGGATATGATAGGATAGAGGATAGGATAGGATAGAGGATAGGATAGAATAGTGGATAGGATAGGATGGAGGATAGGATAGAGGATAGGATAGAGGATAGGATAGGATAGAGGATAGGATACGATAGACGATAGGATAGGATAGAGGATAGGAAAGGATAAACGATAGGATAGGATAGAGGATAGGATAGGATAGAGGATAGGATAGGATAGAGGATAGGGTAGGATAGAGAATAGGATATAGGATTGGCTAGGATAGAGGATAGAATAGGATAGAGGATAGGATAGGATAGAGGATAGGATAGGATAGAGGATAGGATAGCATAGAGAATAGGATAGGATAGAGGATAGGAAAGGATAAACGACAGGATAGGATAGAGGATAGGATAGGATAGAGGATAGGATATGATTGAGGATAGGATAGGATAGAGGATAGGATAGGAAAGAGGATAGGATAGGATAGAGGATAGGATACGATAGAGGAAAGGACAGGATAGAGGATAGGAAAGGATAAACGATAGGATAGGATAGAGGATAGGATAGGATAGAGGATAGGATAGGATAGAGGATAGGATAGGGTAGAGGATAGGATAGTATAGTGGATTGGATAGGATAGAGGATAGGATAGGATAGAGGATAGGATAGGATAGAGGATAGGGTAGGATAGAGAATAGGATATAGGATTGGCTAGGATAGAGGATAGAATAGGATAGAGGATAGGATAGGATAGAGGATAGGATAGGATAGAGGATAGGATAGCATAGAGAATAGGATAGGATAGAGGATAGGAAAGGATAAACGACAGGATAGGATAGAGGATAGGATAGGATAGAGGATAGGATATGATTGAGGATAGGATAGGATAGAGGATAGGATAGGAAAGAGGATAGGATAGGATAGAGGATTGGATACGATAGAGGATAGGATAGGATAGAGAATAGGATATAGGATTGGATAGGATAGCGGATAGGATAGGATAGAGGATAGGATAGGATAGAGGATAGGATATGATAGAGGATAGGATAGGATAGAGGATAGGATACGATAGAGGATAGGATAGGATAGCGGATCGGATATGTTAGAGGATAGGATAGGATAGAGGATAGGATAGGATAGAGGATAGGATAGGATAGAGGATAGGATAGGATAGAGGATAGGATAGGATAGAGGATAGGATAGGATAGAGGATAGAATAGGATAGAGGATAGGATAGGATAGAGGATAGGATAGGATAGAGGATAGGATAGGATAGAGGATAGGATAGGATAGAGGATAGGATAGGATAGAGGATACGATATAGGATTGGATAGGATAGAGGATAGGATACGATAGAGGATAGGATAGGATAGAGAATAGGATATAGGATTGGATAAGATAGAGGATAGGATATGATAGAGGATAGGATAGGATAGAGGATAGGATACGATAGAGGATAGGATAGGATATAGGATAGGATATGATAGAGGATAGGATAGGATAGAGGATAGGATAGGATAGAGAATATGATAGGATAGAGGATATTATAGGGTACAGGATAGGATAGGATAGAGGATGGGATAGGATGGAGGATAGGATACGATAGAGGATAGGATAGGATGGAGAATAGGATATAGGATTGGATAGGATAGAGGATAGAATAGGATAGAGGATAGGGTAGGATAGTGGATAAGATAGGATAGAGGATAGGATATGATAGAGGATAGGATAGGATAGAGGATAGGATAGGATAGAGGATAGGATAGGATAGGATAGAGGATAGGATAGGATAGAGGATAGGATAGGATAGAGAATAGGATAGGATAGAGGATAGGATAGGATAGAGGATAGGGTAGGATAGAGAATAGGATATAGGATTGGCTAGGATAGAGGATAGAATAGGATAGAGGATAGGATAGGATAGAGGATAGGATAGGATAGAGGATAGGATAGCATAGAGAATAGGATAGGATAGAGGATAGGATAGGATAGAGGATACTATACGATAGAGGGTAGGATAGGATACAGGATAGGATAGGATAGAGAATAGGATAGGATAGAGGATAGGATAGGATAGAGGATACGATATAGGATTGGATAGGATAGAGGATAGGATAGGATAGAGGATAGGATAGGGTAGAGGATAGGATAGGATAGGATAGAGGATAGGATAGGATAGAGGATAGGATAGGATAGAGAATAGGATAGGATAGAGGATAGGATAGGATAGAGGATAGGATAGGATTGAGGGTACGATAGCATAGTGGATAGGATAGGATAGAGGGTAGGGTAGAATAGAGGATATGATAGGATAGAGGATAGGATAGGATAGAGGATAGGATAGAATAGTGGATAGGATAGGATGGAGGATAGGATAGAGGATAGGATAGAGGATAGGATAGGATAGAGGATAGGATACGATAGACGATAGGATAGGATAGAGGATAGGAAAGGATAAACGATAGGATAGGATAGAGGATAGGATAGGATAGAGGATAGGATAGGATAGAGGATAGGGTAGGATAGAGAATAGGATATAGGATTGGCTAGGATAGAGGATAGAATAGGATAGAGGATAGGATAGGATAGAGGATAGGATAGGATAGAGGATAGGATAGCATAGAGAATAGGATAGGATAGAGGATAGGATAGGATAGAGGATAGGATATGATAGAGGATAGGATAGGATAGAGGATTCGATAGGATAGAGGATAGGATATGATACAGGATAGGATAGGATAGAGAAAAGATAGGATAGAGGATAGGATAGGGTAGAGGATAGGATAGGATAGAGAATAGGATATAGGATTGGATAGGATAGGATAGAGGATAGGATAGGATACAGGATAGGATATGATAGAGGATAGGATAGGATAGAGGATAGGATACGATAGAGGATAGGATACGATAGAGGATAGGATAGGATAGAGAATAGGATATAGGATTGTATAGGATAGAGGATAGAATAGGATAGAGGATAGGATAGGATAGAGAATAGGATAGGATAGATAATAGGATAGGATAGAGGATAGGATAGGATAGAGAATAGGATATAGGATTGGATAGGATAGCGGATATGATAGGATAGAGGATAGGATAGGATAGAGGATAGGATATGATAGAGGATAGGATAGGATAGCGGATAGGATAGGATAGGATAGAGGATAGGATAGGATAGAGGATAGGATAGGATAGAGGATAGGATAGGATGGAGAATAGGATATAGGATTGGATAGGATAGAGAATAGGATATAGGATTGGATAGGATAGAGGATAGAATATGATAGAGGATAGGATAGGATAGAGGATAGGATAGAGGATAGGATAGGATAGAGGATAGGATAGGATAGGATAGAGGATAGGATAGGATAGAGGATAGGATAGGATAGAGAATAGGATAGGATAGAGGATAGGATAGGATAGAGGATAGAATAGGATTGAGGGTACGATAGGATAGTGGATAGGATAGGATAGAGGGTAGGATAGGATAGAGGATATGATAGGATAGAGGATAGGATAGAGGACAGGATACGATAGAGGATAGGATAGGATAGAGAATATGATAGGATAGAGGATATTATAGGGTACAGGATAGGATAGGATAGAGGATGGGATAGGATGGAGGATAGGATGTAGGATTGGATAGGATAGAGAATAGGATATAGGATTGGATAGGATAGAGGATAGAATAGGATAGAGGATAGGATAGGATAGAGGATAGGATATGATAGAGGATAGGATAGGATAGAGGATAGGATATGATAGTGGATAGGATAGGATAGAGGATAGGATAGGATAGAGGATAGGATAGGATAGAGGATAGGAAAGGATAAACGATAGGACAGGATAGAGGATAGGATAGGATAGAGGATAGGATATGATAGAGGATAGGATAGGATAGAGGATAGGATAGGATAGAGAATAGGATATAGGATTGGATAGGATAGAGGATAGAATAGGATAGAGGATAGGATAGGATAGAGGATAGGATATGATAGAGGATAGGATAGGATAGAGGATAGGATAGGATAGAGGATACGATAGGATAGAGGATAGGATAGAGGACAGGATACGATAGAGGATAGGATAGGATAGAGGATAGGATAGGATAGAATAGTGGATAGGATAGGATGGAGGATAGGATAGAGGATAGGATAGAGGATAGGATAGGATAGAGGATAGGATACGATAGAGGATAGGATAGGATAGAGAATAGGATAGGATAGATAATAGGATAGGATAGAGGATAGGATAGAGGATAGGATAGGATAGAGGATAGGATAGGATAGAGGATAGGATACGATTGGAGATAGGATAGGATAGAGGATAGGAAAGGATAAACGATAGGACAGGATAGAGGATAGGATAGGATAGAGGATAGGATATGATAGAGGATAGGATAGGATAGAGGATAGGATAGGATAGGATAGAGGATAGGATAGGATAGAGGATAGGATAGGATGGAGAATAGGATATAGGATTGGATAGGATAGAGAATAGGATATAGGATTGGATAGGATAGAGGATAGAATAGGATAGAGGATAGGATACGATAGAGGATAGGATAGGATAGAGAATAGGATAGGATAGAGGATATTATAGGGTACAGGATAGGATAGGATAGAGGATGGGATAGGATGGAGGATAGGATACGATAGAGGATAGGATAGGATGGAGAATAGGATATAGGATTGGATAGGATAGAGGATAGAATAGGATAGAGGATAGGATAGGATAAACGATAGGATAGGATAGAGGATAGGATAGGATAGAGGATAGGATAGGATAGAGGATAGGATAGGTTGAGGATAGGATAGGATAGAGGATGGGATAGGATAGCGGATAGGATATGTTAGAGGATAGGATAGGATAGAGGATAGGATAGGATAGAGGATAGGATAGGATAGAGGATAGGATAGGATAAAGGATAGGATAGGATAGAGGATAGGATAGGATAGAGAATAGGATAGGATAGAGGATAGGATAGGATAGAGGATAGGATACGATAGAGGGTAGGCTAGGATAGAGGATAGGATAGGATAGAGAATAGGATAGGATAGAGGATAGGATAGGATAGAGGATAGGATACGATAGAGGATAGGATAGGATTGAGAATAGGATATAGGATTGGATAGGATAGCGGATAGGATAGGATAGAGGATAGTATAGGATAGAGGATAGGATATGATAGAGGATAGGATAGGATAGAGGATAGGATACGATAGAGGATAGGATAGGATAGCGGATCGGATATGTTAGAGGATAGGATAGGATAGAGGATAGGATAGGATAGAGGATAGGATAGGATAGAGGTTAGGATAGGATAGAGGATAGGATACGATAGAGGATAGGATAGGATAGAGAATAGGATATAGGATTGGATAGGATAGAGGATAGAATAGGATAGAGGATAGGATAGGATAGCGGATAGGATATGTTAGAGGATAGGATAGGATAGAGGATAGGATAGGATAGAGGATAGGATAGGTTGAGGATAGGATAGGATAGAGGATAGGATAGGATAGCGGATAGGATATGTTAGAGGATAGGATAGGATAGAGGATAGGATAGGATAGAGGATAGGATAGGATAGAGGATAGGAAAGGATAAACGATAGGATAGGATAGAGGATAGGATAGGATAGAGGATAGGATAGGATAGAGGATAGGGTAGGATAGAGAATAGGATATAGGATTGGCTAGGATAGAGGATAGAATAGGATAGAGGATAGGATAGGATAGAGGATAGGATAGGATAGAGGATAGGATAGCATAGAGAATAGGATAGGATAGAGGATAGGATAGGATAGAGGATAGGATATGATAGAGGATAGGATAGGATAGAGGATTCGATAGGATAGAGGATAGGATATGATACAGGATAGGATAGGATAGAGAATAAGATAGGATAGAGGATAGGATAGGGTAGAGGATAGGATAGGATAGAGAATAGGATATAGGATTGGATAGGATAGGATAGAGGATAGGATAGGATACAGGATAGGATATGATAGAGGATAGGATAGGATAGAGGATAGGATAGGATAGAGAATATGATAGGATAGAGGATATTATAGGGTACAGGATAGGATAGGATAGAGGATGGGATAGGATGGAGGATAGGATACGATAGAGGATAGGATAGGATGGAGAATAGGATATAGGATTGGATAGGATAGAGGATAGAATAGGATAGAGGATAGGGTAGGATAGTGGATAAGATAGGATAGAGGATAGGATATGATAGAGGATAGGATAGGATAGAGGATAGGATAGGATAGAGGATAGGATAGGATAGGATAGAGGATAGGATAGGATAGAGGATAGGATAGGATAGAGAATAGGATAGGATAGAGGATAGGATAGGATAGAGGATAGGATAGAATAGTGGATAGGATAGGATGGAGGATAGGATAGAGGATAGGATAGAGGATAGGATAGGATAGAGGATAGGATACGATAGAGGATAGGATAGGATAAAGGATAGGAAAGGATAAACGATAGGATAGGATAAAGGATAGGAAAGGATAAACGATAGGATAGGATAGGATAGAGGATAGGATAGGATAGAGGATAGGGTAGGATAGAGAATAGGATATAGGATTGGCTAGGATAGAGGATAGAATAGGATAGAGGATAGGATAGGATAGAGGATAGGATAGGATAGAGGATAGGATAGCATAGAGAATAGGATAGGATAGAGGATAGGATAGGATAGAGGATAGGATACGATAGAGGGTAGGATAGGATACAGGATAGGATAGGATAGAGAATAGGATAGGATAGAGGATAGGATAGGATAGAGGATACGATATAGGATTGGATAGGATAGAGGATAGGATAGGATAGAGGATAGGATAGGGTAGAGGATAGGATAGGATAGGATAGAGGATAGGATAGGATAGAGGATAGGATAGGATAGAGAATAGGATAGGATAGAGGATAGGATAGGATAGAGGATAGGATAGGATTGAGGGTACGATAGCATAGTGGATAGGATAGGATAGAGGGTAGGGTAGAATAGAGGATATGATAGGATAGAGGATAGGATAGGATAGAGGATAGGATAGAATAGTGGATAGGATAGGATGGAGGATAGGATAGAGGATAGGATAGAGGATAGGATAGGATAGAGGATAGGATACGATAGACGATAGGATAGGATAGAGGATAGGAAAGGATAAACGATAGGATAGGATAGAGGATAGGATAGGATAGAGGATAGGATAGGATAGAGGATAGGGTAGGATAGAGAATAGGATATAGGATTGGCTAGGATAGAGGATAGAATAGGATAGAGGATAGGATAGGATAGAGGATAGGATAGGATAGAGGATAGGATAGCATAGAGAATAGGATAGGATAGAGGATAGGATAGGATAGAGGATAGGATATGATAGAGGATAGGATAGGATAGAGGATTCGATAGGATAGAGGATAGGATATGATACAGGATAGGATAGGATAGAGAATAAGATAGGATAGAGGATAGGATAGGGTAGAGGATAGGATAGGATAGAGAATAGGATATAGGATTGGATAGGATAGGATAGAGGATAGGATAGGATACAGGATAGGATATGATAGAGGATAGGATAGGATAGAGGATAGGATACGATAGAGGATAGGATACGATAGAGGATAGGATAGGATAGAGAATAGGATATAGGATTGTATAGGATAGAGGATAGAATAGGATAGAGGATAGGATAGGATAGAGAATAGGATAGGATAGATAATAGGATAGGATAGAGGATAGGATAGGATAGAGAATAGGATATAGGATTGGATAGGATAGCGGATATGATAGGATAGAGGATAGGATAGGATAGAGGATAGGATATGATAGAGGATAGGATAGGATAGCGGATAGGATAGGATAGGATAGAGGATAGGATAGGATAGAGGATAGGATAGGATAGAGGATAGGATAGGATGGAGAATAGGATATAGGATTGGATAGGATAGAGAATAGGATATAGGATTGGATAGGATAGAGGATAGAATATGATAGAGGATAGGATAGGATAGAGGATAGGATAGAGGATAGGATAGGATAGAGGATAGGATAGGATAGGATAGAGGATAGGATAGGATAGAGGATAGGATAGGATAGAGAATAGGATAGGATAGAGGATAGGATAGGATAGAGGATAGAATAGGATTGAGGGTACGATAGGATAGTGGATAGGATAGGATAGAGGGTAGGATAGGATAGAGGATATGATAGGATAGAGGATAGGATAGAGGACAGGATACGATAGAGGATAGGATAGGATAGAGAATATGATAGGATAGAGGATATTATAGGGTACAGGATAGGATAGGATAGAGGATGGGATAGGATGGAGGATAGGATGTAGGATTGGATAGGATAGAGAATAGGATATAGGATTGGATAGGATAGAGGATAGAATAGGATAGAGGATAGGATAGGATAGAGGATAGGATATGATAGAGGATAGGATAGGATAGAGGATAGGATATGATAGTGGATAGGATAGGATAGAGGATAGGATAGGATAGAGGATAGGATAGGATAGAGGATAGGAAAGGATAAACGATAGGACAGGATAGAGGATAGGATAGGATAGAGGATAGGATATGATAGAGGATAGGATAGGATAGAGGATAGGATAGGATAGAGAATAGGATATAGGATTGGATAGGATAGAGGATAGAATAGGATAGAGGATAGGATAGGATAGAGGATAGGATATGATAGAGGATAGGATAGGATAGAGGATAGGATAGGATAGAGGATACGATAGGATAGAGGATAGGATAGAGGACAGGATACGATAGAGGATAGGATAGGATAGAGGATAGGATAGGATAGAATAGTGGATAGGATAGGATGGAGGATAGGATAGAGGATAGGATAGAGGATAGGATAGGATAGAGGATAGGATACGATAGAGGATAGGATAGGATAGAGAATAGGATAGGATAGATAATAGGATAGGATAGAGGATAGGATAGAGGATAGGATAGGATAGAGGATAGGATAGGATAGAGGATAGGATACGATTGGAGATAGGATAGGATAGAGGATAGGAAAGGATAAACGATAGGACAGGATAGAGGATAGGATAGGATAGAGGATAGGATATGATAGAGGATAGGATAGGATAGAGGATAGGATAGGATAGGATAGAGGATAGAATAGGATAGAGGATAGGATACGATAGAGGATAGGATAGGATAGAGAATAGGATAGGATAGAGGATATTATAGGGTACAGGATAGGATAGGATAGAGGATGGGATAGGATGGAGGATAGGATACGATAGAGGATAGGATAGGATGGAGAATAGGATATAGGATTGGATAGGATAGAGGATAGAATAGGATAGAGGATAGGATAGGATAAACGATAGGATAGGATAGAGGATAGGATAGGATAGAGGATAGGATAGGATAGAGGATAGGATAGGTTGAGGATAGGATAGGATAGAGGATGGGATAGGATAGCGGATAGGATATGTTAGAGGATAGGATAGGATAGAGGATAGGATAGGATAGAGGATAGGATAGGATAGAGGATAGGATAGGATAAAGGATAGGATAGGATAGAGGATAGGATAGGATAGAGAATAGGATAGGATAGAGGATAGGATAGGATAGAGGATAGGATACGATAGAGGGTAGGCTAGGATAGAGGATAGGATAGGATAGAGAATAGGATAGGATAGAGGATAGGATAGGATAGAGGATACGATATAGGATTGGATAGGATAGAGGATAGGATAGGATAGAGGATAGGATAGGGTAGAGGATAGGATAGGATAGAGGATAATATACGGTAGAGGATAGGATAGGATAGAGGATAGGATAGGATAGAGGATAGGATAGGATAGAGGATAGGATAGGATAGAGGATAGGATAGGATAAACGATAGGATAGGATAGAGGATAGGATAGGATAGGGGATAGGATAGGATAGAGGATAGGATAGGATAGTGGATAGGATAGGATAGAGGATAGGATAGGATAGAGGATAGGATAGGATAGAGAATAGGATATAGGATTGGATATGATAGAGGATAGAATAGGATAGAGGATAAGATAGGATAGAGGATAGGATATGGTAGAGGATAGGATAGCATAGAGGATAGGATAGGATAGAGGATAGGATAGGATAGGATAGAGGATAGGATAGGATAGAGGATAGGATAGGATAGAGGATAGGATAGGATAGAGGATAGGATAGGATTGAGGGTACGATAGCATAGTGGATAGGATAGGATAGACGGTAGGATAGGATAGAGGATATGATAGGATAGAGGATAGGATAGGATAGAGGATAGGATAGAATAGTGGATAGGATAGGATGGAGGATAGGATAGAGGATAGGATAGAGGATAGGATAGGATAGAGGATAGGATAGTATAGTGGATTGGATAGGATAGAGGATAGGATAGGATAGAGGATAGGGTAGGATAGAGAATAGGATATAGGATTGGCTAGGATAGAGGATAGAATAGGATAGAGGATAGGATAGGATAGAGGATAGGATAGGATAGAGGATAGGATAGCATAGAGATTAGGATAGGATAGAGGATAGGAAAGGATAGAGGATAGGATAGGATTGAGGGTACGATAGGATAGTGGATAGGGTAGGATAGAGGATAGGATAGGATAGAGGATATGATAGGATAGAGGATAGGATAGGAAAGAGGATAGGATAGGATAGAGAATAGGATATAGGATTGGATAGGATAGAGGATAGAATAGGATAGAGGATAAGATAGGATAGAGGATAGGATATGATAGAGGATAGGATAGGATAGAGGATAGGATAGGATAGAGGATAGGATAGGATAGAGGATAGGATAGGATAGAGAATAGGATAGGATAGAGGATAGGATAGCATATAGGATAGGATAGGATTGAGGGTACGATAGGATAGAGGATAGAATAGGATAGAGGATAGGATAGGATAGAGGGTAGGATAGGATAGAGGATAGGATAGGATAGAGAATAGGATAGGATAGAGGATAGGATAGGATAGAGGATAGGATACGATAGAGGATAGGATAGGATTGAGAATAGGATATAGGATTGGATAGGATAGCGGATAGGATAGGATAGAGGATAGTATAGGATAGAGGATAGGATATGATAGAGGATAGGATAGGATAGAGGATAGGATACGATAGAGGATAGGATAGGATAGCGGATCGGATATGTTAGAGGATAGGATAGGATAGAGGATAGGATAGGATAGAGGATAGGATAGGATAGAGGTTAGGATAGGATAGAGGATAGGATACGATAGAGGATAGGATAGGATAGAGAATAGGATATAGGATTGGATAGGATAGAGGATAGAATAGGATAGAGGATAGGATAGGATAGCGGATAGGATATGTTAGAGGATAGGATAGGATAGAGGATAGGATAGGATAGAGGATAGGATAGGTTGAGGATAGGATAGGATAGAGGATAGGATAGGATAGCGGATAGGATATGTTAGAGGATAGGATAGGATAGAGGATAGGATAGGATAGAGGATAGGATAGGATAGAGGATAGGATAGGAAAGAGGATAGGATAGGATAGAGGATAGGATAGGATAGAGGATAGGATAGGATAGAGGATAGGATAGGTTGAGGATAGGATAGGATAGAGGATAGGATAGGATAGCGGATAGGATATGTTAGAGGATAGGATAGGATAGAGGATAGGATAGGATAGAGGATAGGATAGGATAGAGGATAGGATAGGAAAGAGGATAGGATAGGATAGAGGATAGGATAGGATAGAGAATAGGATAGGATAGAGGATAGGATAGGATAGAGAATAGGATATAGGATTGGATAGGATAGAGGATAGAATAGGATAGAGGATAGGATAGGATAGCGGATAGGATATGTTAGAGGATAGGATAGGATAGAGGATAGGATAGGATAGAGGATAGGATAGGATAGAGAATAGGATAGGATAGAGGATAGGATAGGATAGAGGATAGGATAGGATTGAGGGTACGATAGGATAGTGGATAGGGTAGGATAGAGGATAGGATAGGATAGAGGATATGATAGGATAGAGGATAGGATAGGATAGAGAATAGGATATAGGATTGGATAGGATAGAGGATAGAATAAGATAGAGGATAAGATAGGATAGAGGATAGGATATGATAGAGGATAGGATAGGATAGAGGATAGGATAGGATAGAGGATAGGATAGGATAGAGGATAGGATAGGGTAGAGGATAGGATAGGATAGAGAATAGGATAGGATAGAGGATAGGATAGCATAGAGGATAGGATACGATAGAGGATAGGATAGGATAGCGGATCGGATATGTTAGAGGATAGGATAGGATAGAGGATAGGATAGGATAGAGGTTAGGATAGGATAGAGGATAGGATACGATAGAGGATAGGATAGGATAGAGAATAGGATATAGGATTGGATAGGATAGAGCATAGAGTAGGATAGAGGATAGGATAGGATAGCGGATAGGATATGTTAGAGGATAGGATAGGATAGAGGATAGGATAGGATAGAGATAGGATAGGATAGAGGATAGGATAGGATAGAGGATAGGATAGGTTGAGGATAGGATAGGATAGAGGATAGGATAGGATAGAGAATAGGATAGGATAGAGGATAGGATAGGATAGAGGATAGGATACGATAGAGGGTAGGATAGGATACAGGATAGGATAGGATAGAGAATAGGATAGGATAGAGGATAGGATAGCATAGAGGATAGGATAGGATTGAGGGTACGATGGGATAGAGGATAGAATAGGATAGAGGATAGGATAGGATAGAGGATAGGATAGGATAGAGGATAGGATAGGATAGAGAATAGGATAGGATAGAGGATAGGATAGGATAGAGGATAGGATACGATAGAGGGTAGGATAGGATACAGGATAGGATAGGATAGAGAATAGAATAGGATAGAGGATAGGATAGGATAGCGGATAGGATATGTTAGAGGATAGGATAGGATAGAGGATAGGATAGGATAGAGATAGGATAGGATAGAGGATAGGATAGGATAGAGGATAGCATAGGTTGAGGATAGGATAGGATAGAGGATAGGATAGGATAGCGGATATTATATGTTAGAGGATAGGATAGGATAGAGGATAGGATAGGATAGAGAATAGAATAGGATAGAGGATAGGATAGGATAGCGGATAGGATATGTTAGAGGATAGGATAGGATAGAGGATAGGATAGGATAGAGATAGGATAGGATAGAGGATAGGATAGGATAGAGGATAGCATAGGTTGAGGATAGGATAGGATAGAGGATAGGATAGGATAGAGGATAGGATAGGATAGAGGATAGGATAGGGTAGAGGATAGGATAGGATAGAGATAGGATAGGATAGAGGATAGGATAGGATAGAGGATAGCATAGGTTGAGGATAGGATAGGATAGAGGATAGGATAGGATAGAGGATAGGATAGGATAGAGGATAGGATAGGGTAGAGGATAGGATAGGATAGAGAATAGGATAGGATAGAGGATAGGATAGCATAGAGGATAGGATACGATAGAGGATAGGATAGGATAGCGGATAGGATACGATAGAGGTTAGGATAGGATACAGGATAGGATAGGATAGAGAATAGGATAGGATAGAGGATAGGATAGCATAGAGGATAGGATAGGATTGAGGGTACGATGGGATAGAGGATAGAATAGGATAGAGGATAGGATAGGATAGAGGATAGGATAGGATAGAGGATAGGATAGGATAGAGAATAGGATAGGATAGAGGATAGGATAGGATAGAGGATAGGATAGGATAGAGGATAGGGTAGGATAGAGAATAGGATATAGGATTGGCTAGGATAGAGGATAGAATAGGATAGAGGATAGGATAGGATAGAGGATAGGATAGGATAGAGGATAGGATAGCATAGAGAATAGGATAGGATAGAGGATAGGATAGGATAGAGGATAGGATATGATAGAGGATAGGATAGGATAGAGGATTCGATAGGATAGAGGATAGGATATGATACAGGATAGGATAGGATAGAGAATAAGATAGGATAGAGGATAGGATAGGGTAGAGGATAGGATAGGATAGAGAATAGGATATAGGATTGGATAGGATAGGATAGAGGATAGGATAGGATACAGGATAGGATATGATAGAGGATAGGATAGGATAGAGGATAGGATACGATAGAGGATAGGATACGATAGAGGATAGGATAGGATAGAGAATAGGATATAGGATTGTATAGCATAGAGGATAGGATAGGATAGAGGATAGGATAGGATAGGATAGAGGATAGGATAGGATAGAGGATAGGATAGGATAGAGGATAGGATAGGATAGAGGATAGGATAGGATTGAGGGTACGATAGCATAGTGGATAGGATAGGATAGACGGTAGGATAGGATAGAGGATATGATAGGATAGAGGATAGGATAGGATAGAGGATAGGATAGAATAGTGGATAGGATAGGATGGAGGATAGGATAGAGGATAGGATAGAGGATAGGATAGGATAGAGGATAGGATAGTATAGTGGATTGGATAGGATAGAGGATAGGATAGGATAGAGGATAGGGTAGGATAGAGAATAGGATATAGGATTGGCTAGGATAGAGGATAGAATAGGATAGAGGATAGGATAGGATAGAGGATAGGATAGGATAGAGGATAGGATAGCATAGAGAATAGGATAGGATAGAGGATAGGAAAGGATAGAGGATAGGATAGGATAGAGGATAGGATAGGATTGAGGGTACGATAGGATAGTGGATAGGGTAGGATAGAGGATAGGATAGGATAGAGGATATGATAGGATAGAGGATAGGATAGGAAAGAGGATAGGATAGGATAGAGAATAGGATATAGGATTGGATAGGATAGAGGATAGAATAGGATAGAGGATAAGATAGGATAGAGGATAGGATATGATAGAGGATAGGATAGGATAGAGGATAGGATAGGATAGAGGATAGGATAGGATAGAGGATAGGATAGGATAGAGAATAGGATAGGATAGAGGATAGGATAGCATATAGGATAGGATAGGATTGAGGGTACGATAGGATAGAGGATAGAATAGGATAGAGGATAGGATAGGATAGAGGGTAGGATAGGATAGAGGATAGGGTGGGATAGAGAATAGGATAGGATAGAGGATAGGATAGGATAGAGGATAGGATACGATAGAGGATAGGATAGGATTGAGAATAGGATATAGGATTGGATAGGATAGCGGATAGGATAGGATAGAGGATAGTATAGGATAGAGGATAGGATATGATAGAGGATAGGATAGGATAGAGGATAGGATACGATAGAGGATAGGATAGGATAGCGGATCGGATATGTTAGAGGATAGGATAGGATAGAGGATAGGATAGGATAGAGGATAGGATAGGATAGAGGTTAGGATAGGATAGAGGATAGGATACGATAGAGGATAGGATAGGATAGAGAATAGGATATAGGATTGGATAGGATAGAGGATAGAATAGGATAGAGGATAGGATAGGATAGCGGATAGGATATGTTAGAGGATAGGATAGGATAGAGGATAGGATAGGATAGAGGATAGGATAGGATAGAGGATAGGATAGGAAAGAGGATAGGATAGGATAGAGGATAGGATAGGATAGAGGATAGGATAGGATAGAGGATAGGATAGGTTGAGGATAGGATAGGATAGAGGATAGGATAGGATAGCGGATAGGATATGTTAGAGGATAGGATAGGATAGAGGATAGGATAGGATAGAGGATAGGATAGGATAGAGGATAGGATAGGAAAGAGGATAGGATAGGATAGAGGATAGGATAGGATAGAGAATAGGATAGGATAGAGGATAGGATAGGATAGAGAATAGGATATAGGATTGGATAGGATAGAGGATAGAATAGGATAGAGGATAGGATAGGATAGCGGATAGGATATGTTAGAGGATAGGATAGGATAGAGGATAGGATAGGATAGAGGATAGGATAGGATAGAGAATAGGATAGGATAGGGGATAGGATAGGATAGAGGATAGGATAGGATTGAGGGTACGATAGGATAGTGGATAGGGTAGGATAGAGGATAGGATAGGATAGAGGATATGATAGGATAGAGGATAGGATAGGATAGAGAATAGGATATAGAATTGGATAGGATAGAGGATAGAATAAGATAGAGGATAAGATAGGATAGAGGATAGGATATGATAGAGGATAGGATAGGATAGAGGATAGGATAGGATAGAGGATAGGATAGGATAGAGGATAGGATAGGGTAGAGGATAGGATAGGATAGAGAATAGGATAGGATAGAGGATAGGATAGCATAGAGGATAGGATACGATAGAGGATAGGATAGGATAGCGGATCGGATATGTTAGAGGATAGGATAGGATAGAGGATAGGATAGGATAGAGGTTAGGATAGGATAGAGGATAGGATACGATAGAGGATAGGATAGGATAGAGAATAGGATATAGGATTGGATAGGATAGAGCATAGAGTAGGATAGAGGATAGGATAGGATAGCGGATAGGATATGTTAGAGGATAGGATAGGATAGAGGATAGGATAGGATAGAGATAGGATAGGATAGAGGATAGGATAGGATAGAGGATAGGATAGGTTGAGGATAGGATAGGATAGAGGATAGGATAGGATAGAGAATAGGATAGGATAGAGGATAGGATAGGATAGAGGATAGGATACGATAGAGGGTAGGATAGGATACAGGATAGGATAGGATAGAGAATAGGATAGGATAGAGGATAGGATAGCATAGAGGATAGGATAGGATTGAGGGTACGATGGGATAGAGGATAGAATAGGATAGAGGATAGGATAGGATAGAGGATAGGATAGGATAGAGGATAGGATAGGATAGAGAATAGGATAGGATAGAGGATAGGATAGGATAGAGGATAGGATACGATAGAGGGTAGGGTAGGATACAGGATAGGATAGGATAGAGAATAGAATAGGATAGAGGATAGGATAGGATAGCGGATAGGATATGTTAGAGGATAGGATAGGATAGAGGATAGGATAGGATAGAGATAGGATAGGATAGAGGATAGGATAGGATAGAGGATAGGATAGGATAGAGGATAGGATAGGATTGAGGGTACGATAGCATAGTGGATAGGATAGGATAGACGGTAGGATAGGATAGAGGATATGATAGGATAGAGGATAGGATAGGATAGAGGATAGGATAGAATAGTGGATAGGATAGGATGGAGGATAGGATAGAGGATAGGATAGAGGATAGGATAGGATAGAGGATAGGATAGTATAGTGGATTGGATAGGATAGAGGATAGGATAGGATAGAGGATAGGGTAGGATAGAGAATAGGATATAGGATTGGCTAGGATAGAGGATAGAATAGGATAGAGGATAGGATAGGATAGAGGATAGGATAGGATAGAGGATAGGATAGCATAGAGAATAGGATAGGATAGAGGATAGGAAAGGATAGAGGATAGGATAGGATAGAGGATAGGATAGGATTGAGGGTACGATAGGATAGTGGATAGGGTAGGATAGAGGATAGGATAGGATAGAGGATATGATAGGATAGAGGATAGGATAGGAAAGAGGATAGGATAGGATAGAGAATAGGATATAGGATTGGATAGGATAGAGGATAGAATAGGATAGAGGATAAGATAGGATAGAGGATAGGATATGATAGAGGATAGGATAGGATAGAGGATAGGATAGGATAGAGGATAGGATAGGATAGAGGATAGGATAGGATAGAGAATAGGATAGGATAGAGGATAGGATAGCATATAGGATAGGATAGGATTGAGGGTACGATAGGATAGAGGATAGAATAGGATAGAGGATAGGATAGGATAGAGGGTAGGATAGGATAGAGGATAGGATAGGATAGAGAATAGGATAGGATAGAGGATAGGATAGGATAGAGGATAGGATACGATAGAGGATAGGATAGGATTGAGAATAGGATATAGGATTGGATAGGATAGCGGATAGGATAGGATAGAGGATAGTATAGGATAGAGGATAGGATATGATAGAGGATAGGATAGGATAGAGGATAGGATACGATAGAGGATAGGATAGGATAGCGGATCGGATATGTTAGAGGATAGGATAGGATAGAGGATAGGATAGGATAGAGGATAGGATAGGATAGAGGTTAGGATAGGATAGAGGATAGGATACGATAGAGGATAGGATAGGATAGAGAATAGGATATAGGATTGGATAGGATAGAGGATAGAATAGGATAGAGGATAGGATAGGATAGCGGATAGGATATGTTAGAGGATAGGATAGGATAGAGGATAGGATAGGATAGAGGATAGGATAGGTTGAGGATAGGATAGGATAGAGGATAGGATAGGATAACGGATAGGATATGTTAGAGGATAGGATAGGATAGAGGATAGGATAGGATAGAGGATAGGATAGGATAGAGGATAGGATAGGAAAGAGGATAGGATAGGATAGAGGATAGGATAGGATAGAGGATAGGATAGGATAGAGGATAGGATAGGTTGAGGATAGGATAGGATAGAGGATAGGATAGGATAGCGGATAGGATATGTTAGAGGATAGGATAGGATAGAGGATAGGATAGGATAGAGGATAGGATAGGATAGAGGATAGGATAGGAAAGAGGATAGGATAGGATAGAGGATAGGATAGGATAGAGAATAGGATAGGATAGAGGATAGGATAGGATAGAGAATAGGATATAGGATTGGATAGGATAGAGGATAGAATAGGATAGAGGATAGGATAGGATAGCGGATAGGATATGTTAGAGGATAGGATAGGATAGAGGATAGGATAGGATAGAGGATAGGATAGGATAGAGAATAGGATAGGATAGAGGATAGGATAGGATAGAGGATAGGATAGGATTGAGGGTACGATAGGATAGTGGATAGGGTAGGATAGAGGATAGGATAGGATAGAGGATATGATAGGATAGAGGATAGGATAGGATAGAGAATAGGATATAGGATTGGATAGGATAGAGGATAGAATAAGATAGAGGATAAGATAGGATAGAGGATAGGATATGATAGAGGATAGGATAGGATAGAGGATAGGATAGGATAGAGGATAGGATAGGATAGAGGATAGGATAGGGTAGAGGATAGGATAGGATAGAGAATAGGATAGGATAGAGGATAGGATAGCATAGAGGATAGGATACGATAGAGGATAGGATAGGATAGCGGATCGGATATGTTAGAGGATAGGATAGGAGAGAGGATAGGATAGGATAGAGGTTAGGATAGGATAGAGGATAGGATACGATAGAGGATAGGATAGGATAGAGAATAGGATATAGGATTGGATAGGATAGAGCATAGAGTAGGATAGAGGATAGGATAGGATAGCGGATAGGATATGTTAGAGGATAGGATAGGATAGAGGATAGGATAGGATAGAGATAGGATAGGATAGAGGATAGGATAGGATAGAGGATAGGATAGGTTGAGGATAGGATAGGATAGAGGATAGGATAGGATAGAGAATAGGATAGGATAGAGGATAGGATAGGATAGAGGATAGGATACGATAGAGGGTAGGATAGGATACAGGATAGGATAGGATAGAGAATAGGATAGGATAGAGGATAGGATAGCATAGAGGATAGGATAGGATTGAGGGTACGATGGGATAGAGATAGGATAGGATAGAGGATAGGATAGGATAGAGGATAGCATAGGTTGAGGATAGGATAGGATAGAGGATAGGATAGGATAGCGGATAGGATATGTTAGAGGATAGGATAGGATAGAGGATAGGATAGGATAGAGAATAGAATAGGATAGAGGATAGGATAGGATAGCGGATAGGATATGTTAGAGGATAGGATAGGATAGAGGATAGGATAGGATAGAGATAGGATAGGATAGAGGATAGGATAGGATAGAGGATAGCATAGGTTGAGGATAGGATAGGATAGAGGATAGGATAGGATAGAGGATAGGATAGGATAGAGGATAGGATAGGGTAGAGGATAGGATAGGATAGAGAATAGGATAGGATAGAGGATAGGATAGCATAGAGGATAGGATACGATAGAGGATAGGATAGGATAGCGGATCGGATATGTTAGAGGATAGGATAGGATAGAGGATAGGATAGGATAGAGGTTAGGATAGGATAGAGGATAGGATACGATAGAGGATAGGATAGGATAGAGAATAGGATATAGGATTGGATAGGATAGAGGATAGGATAGGATAGCGGATAGGATATGTTAGAGGATAGGATAGGATAGAGGATAGGATAGGATAGAGATAGGATAGGATAGAGGATAGGATAGGATAGAGGATAGGATAGGTTGAGGATAGGATAGGATAGAGGATAGGATAGGATAGAGAATAGGATAGGATAGAGGATAGGATAGGATAGAGGATAGGATACGATAGAGGTTAGGATAGGATACAGGATAGGATAGGATAGAGAATAGGATAGGATAGAGGATAGGATAGCATAGAGGATAGGATAGGATTGAGGGTACGATGGGATAGAGGATAGAATAGGATAGAGGATAGGATAGGATAGAGGATAGGATAGGATAGAGGATAGGATAGGATAGAGAATAGGATAGGATAGAGGATAGGATAGGATAGAGGATAGGATAGGATAGAGGATAGGGTAGGATAGAGAATAGGATATAGGATTGGCTAGGATAGAGGATAGAATAGGATAGAGGATAGGATAGGATAGAGGATAGGATAGGATAGAGGATAGGATAGCATAGAGAATAGGATAGGATAGAGGATAGGATAGGATAGAGGATAGGATATGATAGAGGATAGGATAGGATAGAGGATTCGATAGGATAGAGGATAGGATATGATACAGGATAGGATAGGATAGAGAATAAGATAGGATAGAGGATAGGATAGGGTAGAGGATAGGATAGGATAGAGAATAGGATATACGATTGGATAGGATAGGATAGAGGATAGGATAGGATACAGGATAGGATATGATAGAGGATAGGATAGGATAGAGGATAGGATACGATAGAGGATAGGATACGATAGAGGATAGGATAGGATAGAGAATAGGATATAGGATTGTATAGGATAGAGGATAGAATAGGATAGAGGATAGGATAGGATAGAGAATAGGATAGGATAGATAATAGGATAGGATAGAGGATAGGATAGGATAGAGAATAGGATATAGGATTGGATAGGATAGCGGATATGATAGGATAGAGGATAGGATAGGATAGAGGATAGGATATGATAGAGGATAGGATAGGATAGCGGATAGGATAGGATAGGATAGAGGATAGGATAGGATAGAGGATAGGATAGGATAGAGGATAGGATAGGATGGAGAATAGGATATAGGATTGGATAGGATAGAGAATAGGATATAGGATTGGATAGGATAGAGGATAGAATATGATAGAGGATAGGATAGGATAGAGGATAGGATAGAGGATAGGATAGGATAGAGGATAGGATAGGATAGGATAGAGGATAGGATAGGATAGAGGATAGGATAGGATAGAGAATAGGATAGGATAGAGGATAGGATAGGATAGAGGATAGAATAGGATTGAGGGTACGATAGGATAGTGGATAGGATAGGATAGAGGGTAGGATAGGATAGAGGATATGATAGGATAGAGGATAGGATAGAGGACAGGATACGATAGAGGATAGGATAGGATAGAGAATATGATAGGATAGAGGATATTATAGGGTACAGGATAGGATAGGATAGAGGATGGGATAGGATGGAGGATAGGATGTAGGATTGGATAGGATAGAGAATAGGATATAGGATTGGATAGGATAGAGGATAGAATAGGATAGAGGATAGGATAGGATAGAGGATAGGATATGATAGAGGATAGGATAGGATAGAGGATAGGATATGATAGTGGATAGGATAGGATAGAGGATAGGATAGGATAGAGGATAGGATAGGATAGAGGATAGGAAAGGATAAACGATAGGACAGGATAGAGGATAGGATAGGATAGAGGATAGGATATGATAGAGGATAGGATAGGATAGAGGATAGGATAGGATAGAGAATAGGATATAGGATTGGATAGGATAGAGGATAGAATAGGATAGAGGATAGGATAGGATAGAGGATAGGATATGATAGAGGATAGGATAGGATAGAGGATAGGATAGGATAGAGGATACGATAGGATAGAGGATAGGATAGAGGACAGGATACGATAGAGGATAGGATAGGATAGAGGATAGGATAGGATAGAATAGTGGATAGGATAGGATGGAGGATAGGATAGAGGATAGGATAGAGGATAGGATAGGATAGAGGATAGGATACGATAGAGGATAGGATAGGATAGAGAATAGGATAGGATAGATAATAGGATAGGATAGAGGATAGGATAGAGGATAGGATAGGATAGAGGATAGGATAGGATAGAGGATAGGATACGATTGGAGATAGGATAGGATAGAGGATAGGAAAGGATAAACGATAGGACAGGATAGAGGATAGGATAGGATAGAGGATAGGATATGATAGAGGATAGGATAGGATAGAGGATAGGATAGGATAGGATAGAGGATAGAATAGGATAGAGGATAGGATACGATAGAGGATAGGATAGGATAGAGAATAGGATAGGATAGAGGATATTATAGGGTACAGGATAGGATAGGATAGAGGATGGGATAGGATGGAGGATAGGATACGATAGAGGATAGGATAGGATGGAGAATAGGATATAGGATTGGATAGGATAGAGGATAGAATAGGATAGAGGATAGGATAGGATAAACGATAGGATAGGATAGAGGATAGGATAGGATAGAGGATAGGATAGGATAGAGGATAGGATAGGTTGAGGATAGGATAGGATAGAGGATGGGATAGGATAGCGGATAGGATATGTTAGAGGATAGGATAGGATAGAGGATAGGATAGGATAGAGGATAGGATAGGATAGAGGATAGGATAGGATAAAGGATAGGATAGGATAGAGGATAGGATAGGATAGAGAATAGGATAGGATAGAGGATAGGATAGGATAGAGGATAGGATACGATAGAGGGTAGGCTAGGATAGAGGATAGGATAGGATAGAGAATAGGATAGGATAGAGGATAGGATAGGATAGAGGATACGATATAGGATTGGATAGGATAGAGGATAGGATAGGATAGAGGATAGGATAGGGTAGAGGATAGGATAGGATAGAGGATAATATACGGTAGAGGATAGGATAGGATAGAGGATAGGATAGGATAGAGGATAGGATAGGATAGAGGATAGGATAGGATAAACGATAGGATAGGATAGAGGATAGGATAGGATAGGGGATAGGATAGGATAGAGGATAGGATAGGATAGTGGATAGGATAGCATAGAGGATAGGATAGGATAGAGGATAGGATAGGATAGAGAATAGGATATAGGATTGGATATGATAGAGGATAGAATAGGATAGAGGATAAGATAGGATAGAGGATAGGATATGGTAGAGGATAGGATAGCATAGAGGATAGGATAGGATAGAGGATAGGATAGGATAGGATAGAGGATAGGATAGGATAGAGGATAGGATAGGATAGAGGATAGGATAGGATAGAGGATAGGATAGGATTGAGGGTACGATAGCATAGTGGATAGGATAGGATAGACGGTAGGATAGGATAGAGGATATGATAGGATAGAGGATAGGATAGGATAGAGGATAGGATAGAATAGTGGATAGGATAGGATGGAGGATAGGATAGAGGATAGGATAGAGGATAGGATAGGATAGAGGATAGGATAGTATAGTGGATTGGATAGGATAGAGGATAGGATAGGATAGAGGATAGGGTAGGATAGAGAATAGGATATAGGATTGGCTAGGATAGAGGATAGAATAGGATAGAGGATAGGATAGGATAGAGGATAGGATAGGATAGAGGATAGGATAGCATAGAGAATAGGATAGGATAGAGGATAGGAAAGGATAGAGGATAGGATAGGATAGAGGATAGGATAGGATTGAGGGTACGATAGGATAGTGGATAGGGTAGGATAGAGGATAGGATAGGATAGAGGATATGATAGGATAGAGGATAGGATAGGAAAGAGGATAGGATAGGATAGAGAATAGGATATAGGATTGGATAGGATAGAGGATAGAATAGGATAGAGGATAAGATAGGATAGAGGATAGGATATGATAGAGGATAGGATAGGATAGAGGATAGGATAGGATAGAGGATAGGATAGGATAGAGGATAGGATAGGATAGAGAATAGGATAGGATAGAGGATAGGATAGCATATAGGATAGGATAGGATTGAGGGTACGATAGGATAGAGGATAGAATAGGATAGAGGATAGGATAGGATAGAGGGTAGGATAGGATAGAGGATAGGATAGGATAGAGAATAGGATAGGATAGAGGATAGGATAGGATAGAGGATAGGATACGATAGAGGATAGGATAGGATTGAGAATAGGATATAGGATTGGATAGGATAGCGGATAGGATAGGATAGAGGATAGTATAGGATAGAGGATAGGATATGATAGAGGATAGGATAGGATAGAGGATAGGATACGATAGAGGATAGGATAGGATAGCGGATCGGATATGTTAGAGGTTAGGATAGGATAGAGGATAGGATAGGATAGAGGATAGGATAGGATAGAGGTTAGGATAGGATAGAGGATAGGATACGATAGAGGATAGGATAGGATAGAGAATAGGATATAGGATTGGATAGGATAGAGGATAGAATAGGATAGAGGATAGGATAGGATAGCGGATAGGATATGTTAGAGGATAGGATAGGATAGAGGATAGGATAGGATAGAGGATAGGATAGGTTGAGGATAGGATAGGATAGAGGATAGGATAGGATAGCGGATAGGATATGTTAGAGGATAGGATAGGATAGAGGATAGGATAGGATAGAGGATAGGATAGGATAGAGGATAGGATAGGAAAGAGGATAGGATAGGATAGAGGATAGGATAGGATAGAGAATAGGATAGGATAGAGGATAGGATAGGATAGAGAATAGGATATAGGATTGGATAGGATAGAGGATAGAATAGGATAGAGGATAGGATAGGATAGCGGATAGGATATGTTAGAGGATAGGATAGGATAGAGGATAGGATAGGATAGAGGATAGGATAGGATAGAGAATAGGATAGGATAGAGGATAGGATAGGATAGAGGATAGGATAGGATTGAGGGTACGATAGGATAGTGGATAGGGTAGGATAGAGGATAGGATAGGATAGAGGATATGATAGGATAGAGGATAGGATAGGATAGAGAATAGGATATAGGATTGGATAGGATAGAGGATAGAATAAGATAGAGGATAAGATAGGATAGAGGATAGGATATGATAGAGGATAGGATAGGATAGAGGATAGGATAGGATAGAGGATAGGATAGGATAGAGGATAGGATAGGGTAGAGGATAGGATAGGATAGAGAATAGGATAGGATAGAGGATAGGATAGCATAGAGGATAGGATACGATAGAGGATAGGATAGGATAGCGGATCGGATATGTTAGAGGATAGGATAGGATAGAGGATAGGATAGGATAGAGGTTAGGATAGGATAGAGGATAGGATACGATAGAGGATAGGATAGGATAGAGAATAGGATATAGGATTGGATAGGATAGAGCATAGAGTAGGATAGAGGATAGGATAGGATAGCGGATAGGATATGTTAGAGGATAGGATAGGATAGAGGATAGGATAGGATAGAGATAGGATAGGATAGAGGATAGGATAGGATAGAGGATAGGATAGGTTGAGGATAGGATAGGATAGAGGATAGGATAGGATAGAGAATAGGATAGGATAGAGGATAGGATAGGATAGAGGATAGGATACGATAGAGGGTAGGATAGGATACAGGATAGGATAGGATAGAGAATAGGATAGGATAGAGGATAGGATAGCATAGAGGATAGGATAGGATTGAGGGTACGATGGGATAGAGGATAGAATAGGATAGAGGATAGGATAGGATAGAGGATAGGATAGGATAGAGGATAGGATAGGATAGAGAATAGGATAGGATAGAGGATAGGATAGGATAGAGGATAGGATACGATAGAGGGTAGGATAGGATACAGGATAGGATAGGATAGAGAATAGAATAGGATAGAGGATAGGATAGGATAGCGGATAGGATATGTTAGAGGATAGGATAGGATAGAGGATAGGATAGGATAGAGATAGGATAGGATAGAGGATAGGATAGGATAGAGGATAGCATAGGTTGAGGATAGGATAGGATAGAGGATAGGATAGGATAGCGGATAGGATATGTTAGAGGATAGGATAGGATAGAGGATAGGATAGGATAGAGAATAGAATAGGATAGAGGATAGGATAGGATAGCGGATAGGATATGTTAGAGGATAGGATAGGATAGAGGATAGGATAGGATAGAGATAGGATAGGATAGAGGATAGGATAGGATAGAGGATAGCATAGGTTGAGGATAGGATAGGATAGAGGATAGGATAGGATAGAGGATAGGATAGGATAGAGGATAGGATAGGGTAGAGGATAGGATAGGATAGAGAATAGGATAGGATAGAGGATAGGATAGCATAGAGGATAGGATACGATAGAGGATAGGATAGGATAGCGGATCGGATATGTTAGAGGATAGGATAGGATAGAGGATAGGATAGGATAGAGGTTAGGATAGGATAGAGGATAGGATACGATAGAGGATAGGATAGGATAGAGAATAGGATATAGGATTGGATAGGATAGAGGATAGGATAGGATAGCGGATAGGATATGTTAGAGGATAGGATAGGATAGAGGATAGGATAGGATAGAGATAGGATAGGATAGAGGATAGGATAGGATAGAGGATAGGATAGGTTGAGGATAGGATAGGATAGAGGATAGGATAGGATAGAGAATAGGATAGGATAGAGGATAGGATAGGATAGAGGATAGGATACGATAGAGGTTAGGATAGGATACAGGATAGGATAGGATAGAGAATAGGATAGGATAGAGGATAGGATAGCATAGAGGATAGGATAGGATTGAGGGTACGATGGGATAGAGGATAGAATAGGATAGAGGATAGGATAGGATAGAGGATAGGATAGGATAGAGGATAGGATAGGATAGAGAATAGGATAGGATAGAGGATAGGATAGGATAGAGGATAGGATACGATAGAGGGTAGGATAGGATACAGGATAGGATAGGATAGAGAATAGAATAGGATAGAGGATAGGATAGGATAGCGGATAGGATATGTTAGAGGATAGGATAGGATAGAGGATAGGATAGGATAGAGGATAGCATAGGATAGAGGATAGGATAGGATAGAGGATAGCATAGGTTGAGGATAGGATAGGATAGAGGATAGGATAGGATAGCGGATAGGATATGTTAGAGGATAGGATAGGATAGAGGATAGGATAGGATAGAGAATAGAATAGGATAGAGGATAGGATAGGATAGCGGATAGGATATGTTAGAGGATAGGATAGGATAGAGGATAGGATAGGATAGAGATAGGATAGGATAGAGGATAGGATAGGATAGAGGATAGCATAGGTTGAGGATAGGATAGGATAGAGGATAGGATAGGATAGCGGATAGGATATGTTAGAGGATAGGATAGGATAGAGGATAGGATAGGATAGAGGATAGGATAGGATAGAGGATAGGATGGGATAGAGGTTAGGATAGGATAGAGGATAGGATACGATAGAGGATAGGATAGGATAGAGAATAGGATATAGGATTGGATAGGAGAGAGGATAGAATAGGATAGAGGATAGGATAGGATAGCGGATAGGATATGTTAGAGGATAGGATAGGATAGAGGATAGGATAGGATAGAGATAGGATAGGATAGAGGATAGGATAGGATAGAGGATAGGATAGGTTGAGGATAGGATAGGATAGACGATAGGATAGGATAGCGGATAGGATATGTTAGACGATAGGATAGGATAGAGGATAGGATAGGATACAGGATAGGATAGGATAGAGGATAGGATAGGATTGAGGGTACGATGGGATAGAGGATAGAATAGGATAGAGGATAGGATAGGATAGAGGATAGGATAGGATAGAGGATAGGATAGGATAGAGAATAGGATAGGATAGAGGATAGGATAGGATAGAGGATAGGATACGATAGAGGGTAGGATAGGATACAGGATAGGATAGGATAGAGAATAGAATAGGATAGAGGATAGGATAGGATAGCGGATAGGATATGTTAGAGGATAGGATAGGATAGAGGATAGGATAGGATAGAGATAGGATAGGATAGAGGATAGGATAGGATAGAGGATAGCATAGGTTGAGGATAGGATAGGATAGAGGATAGGATAGGATAGCGGATAGGATATGTTAGAGGATAGGATAGGATAGAGGATAGGATAGGATAGAGAATAGAATAGGATAGAGGATAGGATAGGATAGCGGATAGGATATGTTAGAGGATAGGATAGGATAGAGGATAGGATAGGATAGAGATAGGATAGGATAGAGGATAGGATAGGATAGAGGATAGCATAGGTTGAGGATAGGATAGGATAGAGGATAGGATAGGATAGAGGATAGGATAGGATAGAGGATAGGATAGGGTAGAGGATAGGATAGGATAGAGAATAGGATAGGATAGAGGATAGGATAGCATAGAGGATAGGATACGATAGAGGATAGGATAGGATAGCGGATCGGATATGTTAGAGGATAGGATAGGATAGAGGATAGGATAGGATAGAGGTTAGGATAGGATAGAGGATAGGATACGATAGAGGATAGGATAGGATAGAGAATAGGATATAGGATTGGATAGGATAGAGGATAGGATAGGATAGCGGATAGGATATGTTAGAGGATAGGATAGGATAGAGGATAGGATAGGATAGAGATAGGATAGGATAGAGGATAGGATAGGATAGAGGATAGGATAGGTTGAGGATAGGATAGGATAGAGGATAGGATAGGATAGAGAATAGGATAGGATAGAGGATAGGATAGGATAGAGGATAGGATACGATAGAGGTTAGGATAGGATACAGGATAGGATAGGATAGAGAATAGGATAGGATAGAGGATAGGATAGCATAGAGGATAGGATAGGATTGAGGGTACGATGGGATAGAGGATAGAATAGGATAGAGGATAGGATAGGATAGAGGATAGGATAGGATAGAGGATAGGATAGGATAGAGAATAGGATAGGATAGAGGATAGGATAGGATAGAGGATAGGATACGATAGAGGGTAGGATAGGATACAGGATAGGATAGGATAGAGAATAGAATAGGATAGAGGATAGGATAGGATAGCGGATAGGATATGTTAGAGGATAGGATAGGATAGAGGATAGGATAGGATAGAGGATAGCATAGGATAGAGGATAGGATAGGATAGAGGATAGCATAGGTTGAGGATAGGATAGGATAGAGGATAGGATAGGATAGCGGATAGGATATGTTAGAGGATAGGATAGGATAGAGGATAGGATAGGATAGAGAATAGAATAGGATAGAGGATAGGATAGGATAGCGGATAGGATATGTTAGAGGATAGGATAGGATAGAGGATAGGATAGGATAGAGATAGGATAGGATAGAGGATAGGATAGGATAGAGGATAGCATAGGTTGAGGATAGGATAGGATAGAGGATAGGATAGGATAGCGGATAGGATATGTTAGAGGATAGGATAGGATAGAGGATAGGATAGGATAGAGGATAGGATAGGATAGAGGATAGGATGGGATAGAGGTTAGGATAGGATAGAGGATAGGATACGATAGAGGATAGGATAGGATAGAGAATAGGATATAGGATTGGATAGGAGAGAGGATAGAATAGGATAGAGGATAGGATAGGATAGCGGATAGGATATGTTAGAGGATAGGATAGGATAGAGGATAGGATAGGATAGAGATAGGATAGGATAGAGGATAGGATAGGATAGAGGATAGGATAGGTTGAGGATAGGATAGGATAGAGGATAGGATAGGATAGCGGATAGGATATGTTAGACGATAGGATAGGATAGAGGATAGGATAGGATACAGGATAGGATAGGATAGAGGATAGGATAGGATAGAGGATAGGATGGGATAGAGAATAGGATAGGATAGAGGATAGGATATTATAGAGGATAGGATAGGATAGAGGATAGGATAGGATAGAGGGTACGATAGGATAGTGGATAGGGTTTGATAGAGGATAGGATAGGATAGAGGATATGATAGGATAGAGGATAGGATAGGATAGAGGATAGGATAGGATAGAGAATAGGATATAGGATTGGATAGGATAGAGGATAGAATAGGATAGAGGATAAGATAGGATAGAGGATAGGATATGATAGAGGATAGGATAGGATAGAGGATAGGAAAGGATAGAGGATAGGATAGGATAGAGGATAGGATAGGATAGAGGATAGGATAGGATAGAGAATAGGATAGGATAGAGGATAGGATAGCATAGAGGATAGGATAGGATTGAGGGTACGATAGGATAGAGGATAGAATAGGATAGAGGATAGGATAGGATAGAGGATAGGATAGGATAGAGGATTGGATAGGATAGAGAATAGGATAGGATAGAGGATAGGATAGGATAGAGGATAGGATACGATAGAGGGAAGGATAGGATACAGGATAGGATAGGATAGAGAATAGAATAGGATAGAGGATAGGATAGGATTGCGGATAGGATAGGATAGAGATAGGATAGGATAGAGGATAGGATAGGATAGAGGATAGCATAGGTTGAGGATAGGATAGGATAGAGGATAGCATAGGTTGAGGATAGGATAGGATAGAGGATAGGATAGGATAGCGGATAGGATATGTTAGAGGATAGGATAGGATAGAGGATAGGATAGGATAGAGGATAGGATAGGATAGAGGATAGGATAGGATAGAGGATAGGATAGGATAGAGGTTAGGATAGGATAGAGGATAGGATACGATAGAGGATAGGATAGGATAGAGAATAGGATATAGGATTGGATAGGATAGAGGATAGAATAGGATAGAGGATAGGATAGGATAGCGGATAGGATATGTTAGAGGATAGGATAGGATAGAGGATAGGATAGGATAGAGATAGGATAGGATAGAGGATAGGATAGGATAGAGGATAGGATAGGTTGAGGATAGGATAGGATAGAGGATAGGATAGGATAGCGGATAGGATATGTTAGAGGATAGGATAGGATAGAGGAAAGGATAGGATAGAGGATAGGATAGGATAGAGGATAGGATAGGGTAGAGGATAGGATAGGATAGAGGATAGGATAGGATAGAGAATAGGATAGGATAGAGGATAGGATAGGGTAGAGGATAGGATAGGATTGAGGGTACGATAGGATAGTGGATAGGGTTTGATAGAGGATAGGATAGGATAGAGGATATGATAGGATAGAGGATAGGATAGGATAGAGGATAGGATAGGATAGAGAATAGGATAGGATAGAGGATAGGATAGGATAGAGGATAGGATACGATAGAGGGTAGGATAGGATACAGGATAGGATAGGATAGAGAATAGGATAGGATAGAGGATAGGATAGGATGGAGGATTGGGTAGGATAGACGATAGCATACGATAGAGGATAGGATAGGGTGGAGAATAGGATAGGATGGAGGATTGGGTAGGATAGAGGATAGGATACGGTAGAGGATAGGATAGGATAGCGAACACGATAGAGGATTGGATAGGATAGAGGATAGGATAGGATAGACTATAGGATAGGATAGAGGATAGGATAGGATAGAGGATAGGATAGGATGGAGAATAGGATAGGATAGAGGATAGGATAGGATAGAGGATAGGATAGGATTGAGGGTACGATAGGATAGTGGATAGGATAGGATAGAGGATAGGATAGGATAGAGGATATGATAGGATAGAGGATAGGATATAGGATTGGATAGGATAGAGGATAGAATAGGATAGAGGATAAAATAGGATAGAGGATAGGATATGATAGAGGATAGGATAGGATAGGATAGAGGATAGGATAGGATAGAGGATAGGATAGGATAGAGGATAGGATAGGATAGAGGATAGGATAGGATAGAGAATAGGATAGGATAGAGGATAGGATAGGATAGAAGATAGGATAGGATTGAGGGTACGATAGGATAGTGGATAGGATAGGATAGAGGATAGGATAGGATAGAGGATATGATAGGATAGAGGATAGGATAGGATAGAGGATAGGATAGAATAGAGGATAGGATACGATAGAGGATAGGATAGGAGAGAGGATAGGAAAGGATAAACGATAGGATAGGATAGAGGATAGGATAGGATAGAGGATAGGATATGATAGAGGATAGGATAGGATAGAGGATAGGATAGGATAGAGGATAGGATAGGATAGAGGATAGGATACGATAGAGGATAGGATAGGATAGAGGATAGGATACGATAGAGGATATGATAGGATAGAGGATAGGATAGGATAGAGGATAGGATAGAATAGTGGATAGGATAGGATAGAGGATAGGATAGCGAATAGGATAGAGGATAGGATAGAGGATAGGATAGGATAGAGGATAGGATACGATAGAGGATAGGATAGGATAGAGGATAGGAAAGGATAAACGATAGGATAGGATAGAGGATAGGATAGGATAGAGGATAGGATATGATAGAGGATAGGATAGGATAGAGGATAGGATAGGATAGAGGATAGGATAGGATAGAGGATAGGATACGATAGAGGATAGGATAGGATAGAGAATAGGATATAGGATTGGATAGGATAGCGGATAGGATAGGATAGAGGATAGAATAGGATAGAGGATAGGATATGATAGAGGATAGGATAGGATAGAGGATAGGATACGATAGAGGATAGGATAGGATAGAGGATAGGATACGATAGAGGATAGGATAGGATAGCGGATCGGATATGTTAGAGGATAGGATAGGATAGATGATAGGATAGGATAGAGGATAGGATAGGATAGAGGTTAGGATACGATAGAGGATAGGATACGATAGAGGATAGGATTGGATAGGATAGAGGATAGAATAGGATAGAGGATAGGATAGGATAGCGGATAGGATATGTTAGAGGATAGGATAGGATAGAGGATAGGATTAGATACAGATAGGATAGGATAGAGGATAGGATAGGATAGAGGATAGGATAGGTTGAGGATAGGATAGGATACAGGATAGGATAGGATAGCGGATAGGATATGTTAGAGGATAGGATAGGATAGAGGATAGGATAGGGTAGAGAATAGGATAGGATAGAGGATAGGATAGGATAGAGGATAGGATAGGATTGAGGGTACGATAGGATAGTGGATAGGGTAGGATAGAGGATAGGATAGGATAGAGGATATGATAGGATAGAGGATAGGATAGGATAGAGATAGGATAGGATAGAGGATAGGATAGGATAGAGGATAGGATAGGTTGAGGATAGGATAGGATAGAGGATAGGATAGGATAGCGGATAGGATATGTTAGAGGATAGGATAGGATAGAGGATAGGATAGGATAGAGGATTGGATAGGATAGAGGATAGGATAGGATAGAGGATAGGATAGGATAGAGGATAGGATAGGATTGAGGGTACGATAGGATAGTGGATAGGGTAGGATAGAGAATAGGATAGGATAGAGGATATGATAGGATAGAGGATAGGATAGGAAAGAGGATAGGATTGCATAGAGAATAGGATATAGGATTGGATAGGATAGAGGATAGAATAGGATAGAGGATAAGATAGGATAGAGGATAGGATATGATAGAGGATAGGATAGGATAGAGGATAGGATAGGATAGAGGATAGGATAGGATAGAGGATAGGATAGGATAGAGGATAGGATAGGATAGAGAATAGGATAGGATAGAGGATAGGATAGCATATAGGATAGGATAGGATTGAGGGTACGATAGGATAGATGATAGAATAGGATAGAGGATAGGATAGGATAGAGGATAGGATAGGATAGAGGATAGGATAGGAAAGAGAATAGGATAGGGTAGAGGATAGGATAGGATAGAGGATAGGATACGATAGAGGATAGGATAGGATAGAGAATAGGATATAGGATTGGATAGGATAGCGGATAGGATAGGATAGAGGATAGGATAGGATGGAGGATAGTATATGATAGAGGATAGGATAGGATAGAGGATAGGATACGATAGAGGATAGGATAGGATAGCGGATCGGATATGTTAGAGGATAGGATAGGATAGAGGATAGGATAGGATAGAGGTTAGGATAGGATAGAGGATAGGATACGATAGAGGATAGGATAGGATAGAGAATAGGTTATAGGATTGGATAGGATAGAGGATAGAATAGGATAGAGGATAGGATATGTTAGAGGATAGGATAGGATAGAGATAGGATAGGGTAGAGGATAGGATAGGAGAGAGGATAGGATAGGTTGAGGATAGGATAGGATAGAGGATAGGATAGGATAGCGGATAGGATATGTTAGAGGATAGGATATGTTAGAGGATAGGATAGGATAGAGGATAGGAAAGGATAGAGGATAGGATAGGATAGAGAATAGGATAGGATAGAGGATAGGATAGGATAGAGAATAGGATAGGATAGAGGATAGGATAGCATAGAGGACAGGATAGGATTGAGGGTACGATAGGATAGAGGATAGAATAGGATAGAGGATAGGATAGAGGATAGGATAGGATAGAGGATAGGATAGGATAGAGAATAGGATAGGATAGAGGATAGGATAGGATAGAGGATAGGATACGATAGAGGGTAGGATAGGATACAGGATAGGATACGATAGAGGATAGGATAGGATAGCGGATCGGATATGTTAGAGGATAGGATAGGATAGAGGATAGGATAGGATAGAGGATAGGATAGGATAGAGTATAGGATAGGATATAGGATAGGATAGGATAGTGGATAGGATAGGATAGAGGATAGGATAGGATAGAGGATACGATATAGGATTGGATAGGATAGAGGATAGAATACGATAGACGATAGGATAGGATAGAGAATAGGATATAGGATTGGATAGGATAGAGGATAGAATAGGATAGAGGATAGGATAGGATAGAGGATAGGATAGGATAGAGGATAGGATAGGATAGAGAATAGGATATAGGATTGGATAGGATAGCGGATAGGATAGGATAGAGGATAGGATAGGATAGAGGATAGGATATGATAGAGGATAGGATACGATAGAGGATAGGATACGATAGAGGATAGGATAGGATAGCGGATCGGATATGTTAGAGTATAGGATAGGATAGAGGATAGGATAGGATAGAGGATAGGATAGGATAGAGGTTAGGATAGGATAGAGGATAGGATAGGATATAGGATAGGATAGGATAGTGGATAGGATAGGATAGAGGATAGGATAGGATAGAGGATACGATATAGGATTGGATAGGATAGAGGATAGAATACGATAGACGATAGGATAGGATAGAGAATAGGATATAGGATTGGATAGGATAGAGGATAGAATAGGATAGAGGATAGGATAGGATAGAGGATAGGATAGGATAGAGGATAGGATAGGATAGAGAATAGGATATAGGATTGGATAGGATAGCGGATAGGATAGGATAGAGGATAGGATAGGATAGAGGATAGGATATGATAGAGGATAGGATACGATAGAGGATAGGATACGATAGAGGATAGGATAGGATAGCGGATCGGATATGTTAGAGTATAGGATAGGATAGAGGATAGGATAGGATAGAGGATAGGATAGGATAGAGGTTAGGATAGGATAGAGGATAGGATACGATAGAGGATAGGATAGGATAGAGAATAGGATATAGGATTGGATAGGATAGAGGATAGAATAGGATAGAGAATAGGATATAGGATTGGATAGGATAGAGGATAGAATAGGATAGAGGATAGGATAGGATAGCGGATAGGATATGTTAGAGGATAGGATAGGATAGAGGATAGGATAGGATAGAGATAGGATAGGATAGAGGATAGGATAGGATAGAGGATAGGATAGGTTGAGGATAGGATAGGATAGAGGATAGGATAGGATAGCGGATAGGATATGTTAGAGGATAGGATAGGATAGAGGATAGGATAGGATAGAGGATAGGATAGGATAGAGGATAGGATAGGATAGAGGATAGGATAGGATAGAGAATAGGATAGGATAGAGGATAGGATAGGATAGAGGATACGATATAGGATTGGATAGGATAGAGGATAGGATACGATAGAGGATAGGATAGGATAGAGAATAGGATATAGGATTGGATAGGATAGAGGATAGGATACGATAGAGGATAGGATAGGATAGAGAATAGGATATAGGATTGGATAGGATAGAGGATAGAATAGGATAGAGGATAGGATAGGATAGAGAATAGGATATAGGATTGGATATGTTAGAGGATAGGATAGGATAGAGGATAGGATAGGATAGAGATAGGATAGGATAGAGGATAGGATAGGATAGAGGATAGGATAGGTTGAGGATAGGATAGGATAGAGGATAGGATAGGATAGAGGATAGGATAGGATAGAGAATAGGATAGGATAGAGGATAGGATAGGATAGAGGATATGATATGATAGAGGATAGGATAGGATAGAGGATAGGATAGAATAGTGGATAGGATAGGATGGAGGATAGGATAGAGGATAGGATAGAGGATAGGATAGGACAGAGGATAGGATACGATAGAGGATAGGATAGGATAGAGGATAGGAAAGGATAAACGATAGAATAGGATAGATGATAGGATTGGATAGAGGATAGGATAGGATAGAGGATAGGATAGGATAGAGGATAGGATAGGATAGAGGATAGGATTGGATAGTGGATTGGATAGGATAGAGGATAGGATACGATAGCGGATAGGATAGGATAGAGAATAGGATATAGGATTGGCTAGGACAGAGGATAGAATAGGATAGAGGATAGGATAGGATAGAGGATAGGATAGGATAGAGGATAGGATAGGATAGAGAATAGGATAGGATAGAGGATAGGATAGGATAGAGGATAGGATACGATAGAGGGTAGGATAGGATACAGGATAGGATAGGATAGAGAATAGGATAGGATAGAGGATAGGATAGGATAGAGGATACGATATAGGATTGGATAGGATAGAGGATAGGATAGGATAGAGGATAGGATAGGGTAGAGGATAGGATAGGATAGAGGATAATATACGGTAGAGGATAGGATAGGATAGAGGATAGGATAGGATAGAGGATAGGATAGGATAAACGATAGGATAGGATAGAGGATAAGATAGGATAGAGGATAGGATAAGATAGAGGATAGGATAGGATAGTGGATAGGATAGGATAGAGGATAGGATAGGATAGAGGATAGGATAGGATAGAGGATAGGATAGGATAGAGAATAGGATATAGGATTGGATAGGATAGCGAATAGGATAGGATAGAGGATAGGATAGGATAGAGGATAGGATATGATAGAGGATAGGATAGGATAGAGGATAGGATAGGATAGGATAGAGGATAGGATAGGATAGAGGATAGGATAGGATAGAGGATAGGATAGGATGGAGAATAGGATATAGGATTGGATAGGATAGAAAATAGGATATAGGATTGGATAGGATAGATGATAGAATAGTATAGAGGATAGGATAGGATAGAGGATAGGATATGATAGAGGATAGGATAGGATAGAGGATAGGATAGGGTAGAGGATAGGATAGGATAGAGAATAGGATAGGATAGAGGATAGGATATAGGATTGGATAGAAGAGAGGATAGGATAGATGATAGGATAGGATAGAGGATAGGATATGATACAGGATAGGATAGGATAGAGAATAGGATAGGATAGAGGATAGGATAGGGTAGAGGATAGGATAGGATAGAGGATAGGATACGATAGAGGATAGGATAGGATAGAGAATAGGATATAGGATTGGATAGGATAGAGGATAGAATAGGATAGAGGATAGAATAGGATAGAGAATAGGATATAGGATTGGCTAGGACAGAGGATAGAATAGGATAGAGGATAGGATAGGATAGAGGATAGGATAGGATAGAGGATAGGATAGGATAGAGAATAGGATAGGATAGAGGATAGGATAGGATAGAGGATAGGATACGATAGAGGGTAGGATAGGATACAGGATAGGATAGGATAGAGAATAGGATAGGATAGAGGATAGGATAGGATAGAGGATACGATATAGGATTGGATAGGATAGAGGATAGGATAGGATAGAGGATAGGATAGGGTAGAGGATAGGATAGGATAGAGGATAGGATAGGATAGAGGATAGGATAGGGTAGAGGATAGGATAGGATAGAGGATAATATACGGTAGAGGATAGGATAGGATAGAGGATAGGATAGGATAGAGGATAGGATAGGATAAACGATAGGATAGGATAGAGGATAAGATAGGATAGAGGATAGGATAAGATAGAGGATAGGATAGGATAGTGGATAGGATAGGATAGAGGATAGGATAGGATAGAGGATAGGATAGGATAGAGGATAGGATAGGATAGAGAATAGGATATAGGATTGGATAGGATAGCGAATAGGATAGGATAGAGGATAGGATAGGATAGAGGATAGGATATGATAGAGGATAGGATAGGATAGAGGATAGGATAGGATAGGATAGAGGATAGGATAGGATAGAGGATAGGATAGGATGGAGAATAGGATATAGGATTGGATAGGATAGAAAATAGGATATAGGATTGGATAGGATAGATGATAGAATAGTATAGAGGATAGGATAGGATAGAGGATAGGATATGATAGAGGATAGGATAGGATAGAGGATAGGATAGGGTAGAGGATAGGATAGGATAGAGAATAGGATAGGATAGAGGATAGGATATAGGATTGGATAGAAGAGAGGATAGGATAGATGATAGGATAGGATAGAGGATAGGATATGATACAGGATAGGATAGGATAGAGAATAGGATAGGATAGAGGATAGGATAGGGTAGAGGATAGGATAGGATAGAGGATAGGATACGATAGAGGATAGGATAGGATAGAGAATAGGATATAGGATTGGATAGGATAGAGGATAGAATAGGATAGAGGATAGAATAGGATAGAGGATAGGATAGGATAGAGGATAGGATAGGATAGAGGATAGGATAGGATAGAGAATAGTATAGGATAGAGGATAGGATAGGATAGAGGATAGGATACGATAGAGGGTAGGATAGGATACAGGATAGGATAGGATAGAGAATAGGATAGGATAGAGGATAGGATAGGATGGAGGATTGGGTAGGATAGACGATAGTATACGATAGAGGATAGGATAGGGTGGAGAATAGGATAGGATGGAGGATTGGGTAGGATAGAGGATAGGATACGGTAGAGGATAGGATAGGATAGCGAACACGATAGAGGATTGGATAGGATAGAGGATAGGATAGGATAGAGTATAGGATAGGATAGAGGATAGGATAGGATAGAGGATAGGATAGGATAGAGAATAGGATAGGATAAAGGATAGGATAGGATAGGATAGAGGATAGGATAGGATTGAGGGTACGATAGGATAGTGGATAGGATAGGATAGAGGATAGGATAGGATAGAGGATATGATAGGATAGAGGATAGGATATAGAATTGGATAGGATAGAGGATAGAATTGGATAGAGGATAAGATAGGATAGAGGATAGGATAGGATAGAGGATAGGATAGGATAGAGAATAGGATAGGATAGAGGATAGGATAGGATAGAAGATAGGATAGGATTGAGGGTACGATAGGATAGTGGATAGGATAGAATAGAGGATAGGATAGGATAGAGGATATGATAGGATAGAGGATAGGATAGGATAGAGGATAGGATAGAATAGTGGATAGGATAGGATAGAGGATAGGATAGAGGATAGGATAGAGGATAGGATAGAGGATAGGATAGGATAGAGGATAGGATACGATAGAGGATAGGATAGGATAGAGGATAGGAAAGGATAAACGATAGGATACGATAGAGGATAGGATAGGATAGAGGATAGGATATGATAGAGGATAGGATAGGATAGAGGATAGGATAGGATAGAGGATAGGATACGATAGAGGATAGGATAGGATAGAGAATAGGGTATAGGATTGGATAGGATAGCGGATAGGATAGGATAGAGGATAGGATAGGATAGAGGATAGGATATGATAGAGGATAGGATAGGATAGAGGATAGGATACGATAGAGGATAGGATAGGATAGCGGATCGGATATCTTAGAGGATAGGATAGGATAGAGGATAGGATAGGATAGAGGATAGGATAGGATAGAGGATAGGATAGGATAGAGGATAGGATAGGATAGAGATAGGATAGGATAGAGGATAGGATAGGATAGAGGATAGGATAGGTTGAGGATAGGATAGGATAGAGGATAGGATAGGATAGCGGATAGGATATGTTAGAGGATAGGATAGGATAGAGGATAGGATAGGATAGAGGATAGGATAGGATAGAGTATAGGATAGGAAAGAGGATAGGATACGATAGAGGATAGGATAGGATAGAGAATAGGATATAGGATTGGCTAGGACAGAGGATAGAATAGGATAGAGGATAGGATAGGATAGAGGATAGGATAGGATAGAGAATAGGATAGGATAGAGGATAGGATAGGATAGAGGATAGGATACGATAGAGGGTAGGATAGGATACAGGATAGGATAGGATAGAGAATAGGATAGGATAGAGGATAGGATAGGATAGAGGATACGATATAGGATTGGATAGGATAGAGGATAGGATAGGATAGAGGATAGGATAGGGTAGAGGATAGGATAGGATAGAGGATAGGATAGGATAGAGGATAGGATAGGGTAGAGGATAGGATAGGATAGAGGATAATATACGGTAGAGGATAGGATAGGATAGAGGATAGGATAGGATAGAGGATAGGATAGGATAGAGGATAGGATAGGATAAACGATAGGATAGGATAGATGATATGATATGATAGAGGATAGGATAGGATAGAGGATAGGACAGGATAGCGGATAGGATAGGATAGAGGATAGGATATGATAGAGGATAGGATAGGATAGAGGATAGGATAGGATAGAGGATAGGATAGGATAGAGGATAGGATATGATAGAGGACAGGATATAGGATTGGATAGAATAGAGGATAGGATAGATGATAGGATAGGATAGAGGATAGGATATGATACAGGATAGGATAGGATAGAGAATAGGATAGGATAGAGGATAGGATAGAGGATAGGATAGGGTAGAGGATAGGATAGGATAGAGGATAGGATACGATAGAGGATAGGATAGGATAGAGAATAGGATATAGGATTGGATAGGATAGAGGATAGAATAGGATAGAGGATAGAATAGGATAGAGGATAGGATAGGATAGAGGATAGGATAGGATAGAGGATAGGATAGGATAGAGAATAGGATAGGATAGAGGATAGGATAGGATAGAAGATAGGATAGGATTGAGGGTACGATAGGATAGTGGATAGGATAGGATAGAGGATAGGATAGGATAGAGGATATGATAGGATAGAGGATAGGATAGGATAGAGGATAGGATAGAATAGTGGATAGGATAGGATAGAGGATAGGATAGAGGATAGGATAGAGGATAGGATAGGATAGAGGATAGGATACGATAGAGGATAGGATAGAATAGAGGATAGGAAAGGATAAACGATAGGATAGGATAGAGGATAGGATAGGATAGAGGATAGGATATGATAGAGGATAGGATAGGATAGAGGATAGGATAGGATAGAGGATAGGATAGGATAGAGGATAGGATACGATAGAGGATAGGATAGGATAGAGAATAGGATATAGGATTGGATAGGATAGCGGATAGGATAGGATAGAGGATAGGATAGGATAGAGGATAGGATATGATAGAGGATAGGATAGGATAGAGGATAGGATACGATAGAGGATAGGATAGGATAGCGGATCGGATATGTTAGAAGATAGGATAGGACAGAGGATAGGATAGGATAGAGGATAGGATAGGATAGAGGATAGGATAGGATAGAGGATAGGATACGATAGAGGATAGGATAGGATAGAGAATAGGATATAGGATTGGATAGGATAGCGGATAGGATAGGATAGAGGATAGGATAGGATAGAGGATAGGATATGATAGAGGATAGGATAGGATAGAGGATAGGATACGATAGAGGATAGGATAGGATAGCGGATCGGATATCTTAGAGGATAGGATAGGATAGAGGATAGGATAGGATAGAGGATAGGATAGGATAGAGGATAGGATAGGATAGAGGATAGGATAGGATAGAGATAGGATAGGATAGAGGATAGGATAGGATAGAGGATAGGATAGGTTGAGGATAGGATAGGATAGAGGATAGGATAGGATAGCGGATAGGATATGTTAGAGGATAGGATAGGATAGAGGATAGGATAGGATAGAGGATAGGATAGGATAGAGTATAGGATAGGATAGAGGATAGGATACGATAGAGGATAGGATAGGATAGAGAATAGGATATAGGATTGGCTAGGACAGAGGATAGAATAGGATAGAGGATAGAATAGGATAGAGGATAGGATAGGATAGAGGATAGGATAGGATAGAGGATAGGATAGGATAGAGAATAGGATAGGATAGAGGATAGGATAGGATAGAAGATAGGATAGGATTAAGGGTACGATAGTATAGTGGATAGGATAGGATAGAGGATAGGATAGGATAGAGGATATGATAGGATAGAGGATAGGATAGGATAGAGGATAGGATAGAATAGTGGATAGGATAGGATAGAGGATAGGATAGAGGATAGGATAGAGGATAGGATAGAGGATAGGATAGGATAGAGGATAGGATACGATAGAGGATAGGATAGGATAGAGGATAGGAAAGGATAAACGATAGGATAGGATAGAGGATAGGATAGGATAGAGGATAGGATATGATAGAGGATAGGATAGGATAGAGGATAGGATAGGATAGAGGATAGGATAGGATAGAGGATAGGATACGATAGAGGATAGGATAGGATAGAGAATAGGATATAGGATTGGATAGGATAGCGGATAGGATAGGATAGAGGATAGGATAGGATAGAGGATAGGATATGATAGAGGATAGGATAGGATAGAGGATAGGATACGATAGAGGATAGGATAGGATAGCGGATCGGATATGTTAGAAGATAGGATAGGACAGAGGATAGGATAGGATAGAGGATAGGATAGGATAGAGGATAGGATAGGATAGAGGATAGGATACGATAGAGGATAGGATAGGATAGAGAATAGGATATAGGATTGGATAGGATAGCGGATAGGATAGGATAGAGGATAGGATAGGATAGAGGATAGGATATGATAGAGGATAGGATAGGATAGAGGATAGGATACGATAGAGGATAGGATAGGATAGCGGATCGGATATCTTAGAGGATAGGATAGGATAGAGGATAGGATAGGATAGAGGATAGGATAGGATAGAGGATAGGATAGGATAGAGGATAGGATAGGATAGAGATAGGATAGGATAGAGGATAGGATAGGATAGAGGATAGGATAGGTTGAGGATAGGATAGGATAGAGGATAGGATAGGATAGCGGATAGGATATGTTAGAGGATAGGATAGGATAGAGGATAGGATAGGATAGAGGATAGGATAGGATAGAGTATAGGATAGGATAGAGGATAGGATACGATAGAGGATAGGATAGGATAGAGAATAGGATATAGGATTGGCTAGGACAGAGGATAGAATAGGATAGAGGATAGGATAGGATAGAGGATAGGATAGGATAGAGAATAGGATAGGATAGAGGATAGGATAGGATAGAGGATAGGATACGATAGAGGGTAGCATAGGATACAGGATAGGATAGGATAGAGAATAGGATAGGATAGAGGATAGGATAGGATAGAGGATACGATATAGGATTGGATAGGATAGAGGATAGGATAGGATAGAGGATAGGATAGGGTAGAGGATAGGATAGGATAGAGGATAGGATAGGATAGAGGATAGGATAGGGTAGAGGATAGGATAGGATAGAGGATAATATACGGTAGAGGATAGGATAGGATAGAGGATAGGATAGGATAGAGGATAGGATAGGATAAACGATAGGATAGGATAGAGGATATGATATGATAGAGGATAGGATATGATACAGGATAGGATAGGATAGAGAATAGGATAGGATAGAGGATAGGATAGAGGATAGGATAGGGTAGAGGATAGGATAGGATAGAGGATAGGATACGATAGAGGATAGGATAGGATAGAGAATAGGATATAGGATTGGATAGGATAGAGGATAGAATAGGATAGAGGATAGAATAGGATAGAGGATAGGATAGAATAGAGGATAGGATAGGATAGAGGATAGGATAGGATAGAGAATAGGATAGGATAGAGGATAGGATAGGATAGAAGATAGGATAGGATTGAGGGTACGATAGGATAGTGGATAGGATAGGATAGAGGATAGGATAGGATAGAGGATATGATAGGATAGAGGATAGGATAGGATAGAGGATAGGATAGAATAGTGGATAGGATAGGATAGAGGATAGGATAGAGGATAGGATAGAGGATAGGATAGGATAGAGGATAGGATACGATAGAGGATAGGATAGGATAGAGGATAGGAAAGGATAAACGATAGGATAGGATAGAGGATAGGATAGGATAGAGGATAGGATATGATAGAGGATAGGATAGGATAGAGGATAGGATAGGATAGAGGATAGGATAGGATAGAGGATAGGATACGATAGAGGATAGGATAGGATAGAGAATAGGATATAGGATTGGATAGGATAGCGGATAGGATAGGATAGAGGATAGGATAGGATAGAGGATAGGATATGATAGAGGATAGGATAGGATAGAGGATAGGATACGATAGAGGATAGGATAGGATAGCGGATCGGATATCTTAGAGGATAGGATAGGATAGAGGATAGGATAGGATAGAGGATAGGATAGGATAGAGGATAGGATAGGATAGAGGATAGGATAGGATAGAGGATAGGATAGGATAGAGGATAGGATAGGATAGTGGACAGGATAGGATAGAGGATAGGATAGGATAGAGGATACGATATAGGATTGGATAGGATAGAGGATAGGATACGATAGAGGATAGGATAGGATAGAGAATAGGATATAGGATTGGATAGGATAGAGGATAGAATAGGATAGAGGATAGGATAGGATAGAGAATAGGATATAGGATTGGATAGGATAGAGGATAGAATAGGATAGAGGATAGGATAGGATAGCGGATAGGATATGTTAGAGGATAGGATAGGATAGAGGATAGGGTAGGATAGAGATAGGATAGGATAGAGGATAGGATAGGATAGAGGATAGGTTAGGATAGAGGATAGGATAGGATAGAGGATAGGATAGAGGTTAGGATAGGATAGAGGATAGGACAGAGGATAGGATAGGATAGAGGATAGGATAGGATAGAGTATAGGATAGGATAGAGGAAAGGATAGGATAGAGGATAGGATAGGTAATTGGATATGATAGAGGATAGGATACGATAGAGGATAGGATAGGATAGAGGATAGGAAAGGATAAACGATAGAATAGGATAGATGATAGGATAGGATAGAGGATAGGATAGGATAGAGGATAGGATAGGATAGAGGATAGGATAGGATAGAGGATAGGATAGGATAGTGGATTGGATAGGATAGAAGATAGGATACGATAGAGGATAGGATAGGATAGAGAATAGGATAGGATAGAGGATAGGATAGGATAGAGAATAGGATAGGATAGAGGATAGGATAGGATAGAGGATAGGATAGGATTGAGGGTACGATAGGATAGTGGATAGGGTTGGATAGAGGATAGGATAGGATAGAGGATATGATAGGATAGAGGATAGGTTAGGATAGAGGATAGGATAGGATAGAGAATAGGATATAAGATTGGATAGGATAGAGGATAGAATAGGATAGAGGATAAGATAGGATAGAGGATAGGATATGATAGAGGATAGGATAGGATAGAGGATAGGATAGGATAGAGGATAGGATAGGATAGAGGATAGGATAGGGTAGAGGATAGGATAGGATAGAGAATAGGATAGGATAGAGGATAGGATAGCCTAGAGGATAGGATAGGATTGAGGGTAGGGTAGGATAGTGGATAGGATAGGATAGAGGATAGGATAGGATAGAGGATATGATATGATAGAGGATAGGATAGGATAGAGGATAGGATAGAATAGTGGATAGGATAGGATGGAGGATAGGATAGAGGATAGGATAGAGGATAGGATAGGATAGAGGATAGGATACGATAGAGGATAGGATAGGATAGAGGATAGGAAAGGATAAACGATAGAATAGGATAGATGATAGGATAGGATAGAGGATAGGATAGGATAGAGGATAGGATAGGATAGAGGATAGGATAGGATAGTGGATTGGATAGGATAGAGGATAGGATACGATAGAGGATAGGATAGGATAGAGAATAGGATATAGGATTGGCTAGGACAGAGGATAGAATAGGATAGAGGATAGGATAGGATAGAGGATAGGATAGGATAGAGGATAGGATAGGATAGAGAATAGGATAGGATAGAGGATAGGATAGGATAGAGGATAGGATAGGGTAGAGGATAGGATAGGATAGAGAATAGGATAGGATAGAGGATAGGATAGCCTAGAGGATAGGATAGATTTGAGGGTAGGATAGGATAGTGGATAGGATAGGATAGAGGATAGGATAGGATAGAGGATATGATATGATAGAGGATAGGATAGGATAGAGGATAGGATAGAATAGTGGATAGGATAGGATGGAGGATAGGATAGAGGATAGGATAGAGGATAGGATAGGATAGAGAATAGGATACGATAGAGGATAGGATAGGATAGAGGATAGGAAAGGCTAAACGATAGAATAGGATAGATGATAGGATAGGATAGAGGATAGGATAGGATAGGATAGAGGATAGGATAGGATAGAGGATAGGATAGGATAGTGGATTGGATAGGATAGAGGATAGGATACGATAGAGGATAGGATAGGATAGAGAATAGGATATAGGATTGGCTAGGACAGAGGATAGAATAGGATAGAGGATAGGATAGGATAGAGGATAGGATAGGATAGAGGATAGGATAGGATAGAGAATAGGATAGGATAGAGGATAGGATAGGATAGAGGATAGGATACGATAGAGGGTAGGATAGGATACAGGATAGGATAGGATAGAGAATAGGATAGGATAGAGGATAGGATAGGATAGAGGATACGATATAGGATTGGATAGGATAGAGGATAGGATAGGATAGAGGATAGGATAGGGTAGAGGATAGGATAGGATAGAGGATAGGATAGGATAGAGGATAGGATAGGGTAGAGGATAGGATAGGATAGAGGATAATATACGGTAGAGGATAGGATAGGATAGAGGATAGGATAGGATAGAGGATAGGATAGGATAAACGATAGGATAGGATAGAGGATATGATATGATAGAGGATAGGATAGGATAGAGGATAGGACAGGATAGCGGATAGGATAGGATAGAGGATAGGATATGATAGAGGATAGGATAGGATAGAGGATAGGATAGGATAGAGGATAGGATAGGATAGAGGATAGGATAGGATAGAGGATATGATAGGATAGGGGATAGGATAGGATAGAGGATAGGATAGAGGATAGGATAGAGGATAGAATAGGATAGAGGATAGGATAGGATACAGGATAGGATAGGATAGAGGATAGGATATGATAGAGGATAGGATATAGGATTGGATAGAATGGAGGATAGGATAGAGGATAGGATAGGATAGAGGATAGGATATGATAGAGGACAGGATATAGGATTGGATAGAATAGAGGATAGGATAGATGATAGCATAGGATAGAGGATAGGATATGATACAGGATAGGATAGGATAGAGAATAGGATAGGATAGAGGATAGGATAGGGTAGAGGATAGGATAGGATAGAGGATAGGATACGATAGAGGATAGGATAGGATAGAGAATAGGATATAGGATTGGATAGGATAGAGGATAGAATAGGATAGAGGATAGAATAGGATAGAGGATAGGATAGGATAGAGGATAGGATAGGATAGAGGATAGGATAGGATAGAGAATAGGATAGGATAGAGGATAGGATAGGATAGAGGATAGGATACGATAGAGGGTAGGATAGGATACAGGATAGGATAGGATAGAGAATAGGATAGGATAGAGGATAGGATAGGATAGAGAATAGGATAGGATAGAGGATAGGATAGGATAGGATAGAGGATAGGATAGGATTGAGGGTACGATAGGATAGTGGATAGGATAGGATAGAGGATAGGATAGGATAGAGGATATGATAGGATAGAGGATAGGATATAGGATTGGATAGGATAGAGGATAGAATTGGATAGAGGATAAGATAGGATAGAGGATAGGATATGATAGAGGATAGGATAGGATAGGATAGAGGATAGGATAGGATAGAGGATAGGATAGGATAGAGGATAGGATAGGATAGAGAATAGGATAGGATAGAGGATAGGATAGGATAGAAGATAGGATAGGATTGAGGGTACGATAGGATAGTGGATAGGATAGGATAGAGGATAGGATAGGATAGAGGATATGATAGGATAGAGGATAGGATAGGATAGAGGATAGGATACAATAGTGGATAGGATAGGATAGAGGATAGGATAGAGGATAGGATAGAGGATAGGATAGGATAGAGGATAGGATACGATAGAGGATAGGATAGGATAGAGGATAGGAAAGGATAAACGATAGGATAGGATAGAGGATAGGATAGGATAGAGGATAGGATATGATAGAGGATAGGATAGGATAGAGGATAGGATAGGATAGAGGATAGGATAGGATAGAGGATAGGATACGATAGAGGATAGGATAGGATAGAGAATAGGATATAGGATTGGATAGGATAGCGGATAGGATAGGATAGAGGATAGGATAGGATAGAGGATAGGATATGATAGAGGATAGGATAGGATAGAGGATAGGATACGATAGAGGATAGGATAGGATAGCGGATCGGATATGTTAGAAGATAGGATAGGACAGAGGATAGGATAGGATAGAGGATAGGATAGGATAGAGGATAGGATAGGATAGAGGATAGGATACGATAGAGGATAGGATAGGATAGAGAATAGGATATAGGATTGGATAGGATAGCGGATAGGATAGGATAGAGGATAGGATAGGATAGAGGATAGGATATGATAGAGGATAGGATAGGATAGAGGATAGGATACGATAGAGGATAGGATAGGATAGCGGATCGGATATCTTAGAGGATAGGATAGGATAGAGGGTAGGATAGGATAGAGGATAGGATAGGATAGAGGATAGGATAGGATAGTGGATAGGATAGGATAGAGGATAGGATAGGATAGAGGATACGATATAGGATTGGATAGGATAGAGGATAGGATACGATAGAGGATAGGATAGGATAGAGAATAGGATATAGGATTGGATAGGATAGAGGATAGAATAGGATAGAGGATAGGATAGGATAGAGAATAGGATATAGGATTGGATAGGATAGAGGATAGAATAGGATAGAGGATAGGATAGGATAGCGGATAGGATATGTTAGAGGATAGGATAGGATAGAGGATAGGGTAGGATAGAGATAGGATAGGATAGAGGATAGGATAGGATAGAGGATAGGATAGGTTGAGGATAGGATAGGCTGGAGGATAGGATAGGATAGCGGATAGGATATGTTAGAGGATAGGATAGGATAGAGGATAGGATAGGATAGAGGATAGGATAGGATAGAGGATAGGATAGGATAGAGGATAGGATAGGATAGAGGATAGGATAGGATAGAGGATAGGATACGATAGATGATAGGATAGGATAGAGGATAGGAAAGGATAAACGATAGAATAGGATAGATGATAGGATAGGATAGAGGATAGGATAGGATAGAGGATAGGATAGGATAGAGGATAGGATAGGATAGTGGATTGGATAGGATAGAAGATAGGATACGATAGAGGATAGGATAGGATAGAGAATAGGATATAGGATTGGCTAGGACAGAGGATAGAATAGGATAGAGGATAGGATAGGATAGAGGATAGGATAGGATAGAGGATAGGATAGGATAGAGAATAGGATATAGGATTGGATAGGATAGCGGATAGGATAGGATAGAGGATAGGATAGGATAGAGGATAGGATATGATAGAGGATAGGATAGGATAGAGGATAGGATAGGATAGAGGATAGGATAGGATAGAGGATAGGATACGATAGAGGATAGGATAGGATAGAGAATAGGATATAGGATTGGATAGGATAGCGGATAGGATAGGATAGAGGATAGGGTAGGATAGAGGATAGGATATGATAGAGGATAGGATAGGATAGAGGATAGGATACGATAGAGGATAGGATAGGATAGCGGATCGGATATGTTAGAAGATAGGATAGGACAGAGGATAGGATAGGATAGAGGATAGGATAGGATAGAGGATAGGATAGGATAGAGGATAGGATACGATAGAGGATAGGATAGGATAGAGAATAGGATATAGGATTGGATAGGATAGCGGATAGGATAGGATAGAGGATAGGATAGGATAGAGGATAGGATATGATAGAGGATAGGATAGGATAGAGGATAGGATACGATAGAGGATAGGATAGGATAGCGGATCGGATATCTTAGAGGATAGGATAGGATAGAGGATAGGATAGGATAGAGGATAGGATAGGATAGAGGATAGGATAGGATAGAGGATAGGATAGGATAGAGGATAGGATAGGATAGTGGACAGGAAAGGATAAACGATAGAATAGGATAGATGATAGGATAGGATAGAGGATAGGATAGGATAGAGGATAGGATAGGATAGAGGATAGGATAGGATAGAGGATAGGATAGGATAGAGGATAGGATATGATAGAGGACAGGATATAGGATTGGATAGAATAGAGGATAGGATAGGGTAGAGGATAGGATAGGATAGAGGATAGGATACGATAGAGGATAGGATAGGATAGAGAATAGGATATAGGATTGGATAGGATAGAGGATAGAATAGGATAGAGGATAGAATAGGATAGAGGATAGGATAGGATAGAGGATAGGATAGGATAGAGGATAGGATAGGATAGAGAATAGGATAGGATAGAGGATAGGATAGGATAGAAGATAGGATAGGATTGAGGGTACGATAGGATAGTGGATAGGATAGGATAGAGGATAGGATAGGATAGAGGATATGATAGGATAGAGGATAGGATAGGATAGAGGATAGGATAGAATAGTGGATAGGATAGGATAGAGGATAGGATAGAGGATAGGATAGAGGATAGGATAGGATAGAGGATAGGATACGATAGAGGATAGGATAGGATAGAGGATAGGAAAGGATAAACGATAGGATAGGATAGAGGATAGGATAGGATAGAGGATAGGATATGATAGAGGATAGGATAGGATAGAGGATAGGATAGGATAGAGGATAGGATAGGATAGAGGATAGGATACGATAGAGGATAGGATAGGATAGAGAATAGGATATAGGATTGGATAGGATAGCGGATAGGATAGGATAGAGGATAGGATAGGATAGAGGATAGGATATGATAGAGGATAGGATAGGATAGAGGATAGGATACGATAGAGGATAGGATAGGATAGCGGATCGGATATGTTAGAAGATAGGATAGGACAGAGGATAGGATAGGATAGAGGATAGGATAGGATAGAGGATAGGATAGGATAGAGGATAGGATACGATAGAGGATAGGATAGGATAGAGAATAGGATATAGGATTGGATAGGATAGCGGATAGGATAGGATAGAGGATAGGATAGGATAGAGGATAGGATATGATAGAGGATAGGATAGGATAGAGGATAGGATACGATAGAGGATAGGATAGGATAGCGGATCGGATATCTTAGAGGATAGGATAGGATAGAGGATAGGATAGGATAGAGGATAGGATAGGATAGAGGATAGGATAGGATTGAGGGTACGATAGGATAGTGGATAGGGTTGGATAGAGGATAGGATAGGATAGAGGATATGATAAGATAGAGGATAGGTTAGGATAGAGGATAGGATAGGATAGAGAATAGGATATAGGATTGGATAGGATAGAGGATAGAATAGGATAGAGGATAAGATAGGATAGAGGATAGGATAGCATAGAGGATAGGATAGGATTGAGGGTAGGATAGGATAGTGGATAGGATAGGATAGAGGATAGGATAGGATAGAGGATATGATATGATACAGGATAGGATAGGATAGAGGATAGGATACGATAGAGGATAGGATAGGATAGCGGATCGGATATCTTAGAGGATAGGATAGGATAGAGGATAGGATAGGATAGAGGATAGGATAGGATAGAGGATAGGATAGGATAGAGGATAGGATAGGATTGAGGGTACGATAGGATAGTGGATAGGGTTGGATAGAGGATAGGATAGGATAGAGGATAGGATACGATAGAGGATAGGATAGGATAGCGGATCGGATATGTTAGAAGATAGGATAGGACAGAGGATAGGATAGGATAGAGGATAGGATAGGATAGAGGATAGGATAGGATAGAGGATAGGATACGATAGAGGATAGGATAGGATAGAGAATAGGATATAGGATTGGATAGGATAGCGGATAGGATAGGATAGAGGATAGGATAGGATAGAGGATAGGATATGATAGAGGATAGGATAGGATAGAGGATAGGATACGATAGAGGATAGGATAGGATAGCGGATCGGATATCTTAGAGGATAGGATAGGATAGAGGATAGGATAGGATAGAGGATAGGATAGGATTGAGGATAGGATAGGATAGAGGATAGGATAGGATAGAGGATAGGATAGGATAGTGGACAGGATAGGATAGAGGATAGGATAGGATAGAGGATACGATATAGGATTGGATAGGATAGAGGATAGGATACGATAGAGGATAGGATAGGATAGAGAATAGGATATAGGATTGGATAGGATAGAGGATAGAATAGGATAGAGGATAGGATAGGATAGAGAATAGGATATAGGATTGGATAGGATAGAGGATAGAATAGGATAGAGGATAGGATAGGATAGCGGATAGGATATGTTACAGGATAGGATAGGATAGAGGATAGGGTAGGATAGAGATAGGATAGGATAGAGGATAGGATAGGATAGAGGACAGGATAGGTTGAGGATAGGATAGGCTGGAGGATAGGATAGGATAGCGGATAGGATATGTTAGAGGATAGGATAGGATAGAGGATAGGATAGGATAGAGGATAGGATAGGATAGAGGATAGGATAGGATAGAGGATAGGATAGGATAGAGGATAGGATAGGATAGAGGATAGGATACGATAGAGGATAGGATAGGATAGAGGATAGGAAAGGATAAACGATAGAATAGGATAGATGATAGGATAGGATAGAGGATAGGATAGGATAGAGGATAGGATAGGATAGAGGATAGGATAGGATAGAGGATAGGATAGGATAGTGGATTGGATAGGATAGAAGATAGGATACGATAGAGGATAGGATAGGATAGAGAATAGGATAGGATAGAGGATAGGATAGGATAGAGAATAGGATAGGATAGAGGATAGGATAGGATAGAGGATAGGATAGGATTGAGGGTACGATAGGATAGTGGATAGGGTTGGATAGAGGATAGGATAGGATAGAGGATATGATAGGATAGAGGATAGGTTAGGATAGAGGATAGGATAGGATAGAGAATAGGATATAGGATTGGATAGGATAGAGGATAGAATAGGATAGAGGATAAGATAGGATAGAGGATAGGATATGATAGAGGATAGGATAGGATAGAGGATAGGATAGGATAGAGGATAGGATAGGATAGAGGATAGGATAGGGTAGAGGATAGGATAGGATAGAGAATAGGATAGGATAGAGGATAGGATAGCCTAGAGGATAGGATAGGATTGAGGGTAGGGTAGGATAGTGGATAGGATAGGATAGAGGATAGGATAGGATAGAGGATATGATATGATAGAGGATAGGATAGGATAGAGGATAGGATAGAATAGTGGATAGGATAGGATGGTGGATAGGATAGAGGATAGGATAGAGGATAGGATAGGATAGAGGATAGGATACGATAGAGGATAGGATAGGATAGAGGATAGGAAAGGATAAACGATAGAATAGGATAGATGATAGGATAGGATAGAGGATAGGATAGGATAGAGGATAGGATAGGATAGAGGATAGGATAGGATAGAGGATAGGATAGGATAGAGGATAGGATATGATAGAGGACAGGATATAGGATTGGATAGAATAGAGGATAGGATAGATGATAGGATAGGATAGAGGATAGGATATGATACAGGATAGGATAGGATAGAGAATAGGATAGGATAGAGGATAGGATAGAGGATAGGATAGGGTAGAGGATAGGATAGGATAGAGGATAGGATACGATAGAGGATAGGATAGGATAGAGAATAGGATATAGGATTGGATAGGATAGAGGATAGAATAGGATAGAGGATAGAATAGGATAGAGGATAGGATAGGATAGAGGATAGGATAGGATAGAGGATAGGATAGGATAGAGAATAGGATAGGATAGAGGATAGGATAGGATAGAAGATAGGATAGGATTGAGGGTACGATAGGATAGTGGATAGGATAGGATAGAGGATAGGATAGGATAGAGGATATGATAGGATAGAGGATAGGATAGGATAGAGGATAGGATAGAATAGTGGATAGGATAGGATAGAGGATAGGATAGAGGATAGGATAGAGGATAGGATAGGATAGAGGATAGGATACGATAGAGGATAGGATAGGATAGAGGATAGGAAAGGATAAACGATAGGATAGGATAGAGGATAGGATAGGATAGAGGATAGGATATGATAGAGGATAGGATAGGATAGAGGATAGGATAGGATAGAGGATAGGATAGGATAGAGGATAGGATACGATAGAGGATAGGATAGGATAGAGAATAGGATATAGGATTGGATAGGATAGCGGATAGGATAGGATAGAGGATAGGATAGGATAGAGGATAGGATATGATAGAGGATAGGATAGGATAGAGGATAGGATACGATAGAGGATAGGATAGGATAGCGGATCGGATATGTTAGAAGATAGGATAGGACAGAGGATAGGATAGGATAGAGGATAGGATAGGATAGAGGATAGGATAGGATAGAGGATAGGATACGATAGAGGATAGGATAGGATAGAGAATAGGATATAGGATTGGATAGGATAGCGGATAGGATAGGATAGAGGATAGGATAGGATAGAGGATAGGATATGATAGAGGATAGGATAGGATAGAGGATAGGATACGATAGAGGATAGGATAGGATAGCGGATCGGATATCTTAGAGGATAGGATAGGATAGAGGATAGGATAGGATAGAGGATAGGATAGGATAGAGGATAGGATAGGATAGAGGATAGGATAGGATAGAGGATAGGATAGGATTGAGGGTACGATAGGATAGTGGATAGGGTTGGATAGAGGATAGGATAGGATAGAGGATATGATAGGATAGAGGATAGGTTAGGATAGAGGATAGGATAGGATAGAGAATAGGATATAGGATTGGATAGGATAGAGGATAGAATAGGATAGAGGATAAGATAGGATAGAGGATAGGATATGATAGAGGATAGGATAGGATAGAGGATAGGATAGGATAGAGGATAGGATAGGATAGCGGATCGGATATCTTAGAGGATAGGATAGGATAGAGGATAGGATAGGATAGAGGATAGGATAGGATAGAGGATAGGATAGGATAGTGGATAGGATAGGATAGAGGATAGGATAGGATAGAGGATACGATATAGGATTGGATAGGATAGAGGATAGGATACGATAGAGGATAGGATAGGATAGAGAATAGGATATAGGATTGGATAGGATTGAGGATAGAATAGGATAGAGGATAGGATAGGATAGAGAATAGGATATAGGATTGGATAGGATAGAGGATAGAATAGGATAGAGGATAGGATAGTATAGCGGATAGGATATGTTAGAGGATAGGATAGGATAGAGGATAGGGTAGGATAGAGATAGGATAGGATAGAGGATAGGATAGGACAGAGGATAGGATAGGTTGAGGATAGGATAGGCTGGAGGATAGGATAGGATAGCGGATAGGATATGTTAGAGGATAGGATAGGATAGAGGATAGGATAGGATAGAGGATAGGATAGGATAGAGGATAGGATAGGATAGAGGATAGGATAGGATAGAGAATAGGATATAGGATTGGATAGGATAGAGGATAGAATAGGATAGAGGATAGGATATGATAGAGGATAGGATAGGATAGAGGATAGGATAGGATAGAGGATAGGATAGGATAGAGGATAGGATAGGATAGAGGATAGGATAGGATAGATGATAGGATAGGATAGAGAATAGGATAGGATAGAGGATAGGATAGCATAGAGGATAGGATAGGATTGAGGGTAGGATAGGATAGTGGATAGGATAGGATAGAGGATAGGATAGGATAGAGGATATGATATGATACAGGATAGGATAGGATAGAGGATAGGATAGAATAGTGGATAGGATAGGATGCAGGATAGGATAGAGGATAGGATAGAGGATAGGATAGGATAGAGGATAGGATACGATAGAGGATAGGATAGGATAGAGGATTGGAAAGGATAAACGATAGAATAGGATAGAGGATAGGATAGGATAGAGGATAGGATATGGTAGAGGATAGGATAGGATAGAGGATAGGATAGGATAGAGGATAATATACGGTAGAGGATAGGATAGGATAGAGGATAGGATAGGATAGAGGATAGGATAGGATAGAGGATAGGATACGATAGAGGATAGGATAGGATAGAGGATAGGATAGGATAAACGATAGGATAGGATAGAGGATAGGATAGGATAGAGGATAGGATAAGATAGAGGATAGGATAGGATAGTGGATAGGATAGGATAGAGGATAGGATAGGATAGAGGATAGGATAGGATAGTGGATTGGATAGGATAGAGGATAGGATACGATAGAGGATAGGATAGGATAGAGAATAGGATATAGGATTGGCTAGGATAGAGGAGAGAATACGATAGAGGATAGGATAGGATAGAGGATAGGATATGATAGAGGATAGGATAGGATAGAGGATAGGATAGGATAGGATAGAGGATAGGATAGGATAGAGGATAGGATAGGATATAGGATAGGATAGGATAGAGGATAGGATAGGATAGAGAATAGGATAGGATAGAGGATAGGATAGGATAGAGGATAGGATAGGATAGAGAATAGGATATAGGATTGGATAGGATAGCGGATAGGATAGGATAGAGGATAGGATAGGATAGAGGATAGGATATGATAGAGGATAGGATAGGATAGAGGATAGGATAGGATAGGATAGAGGATAGGATAGGATAGAGGATAGGATAGGATAGAGGATAGGATAGGATGGAGAATAGGATATAGGATTGGATAGGATAGAAAATAGGATATAGGATTGGATAGGATAGATGATAGAATAGTATAGAGGATAGGATAGGATAGAGGATAGGATATGATAGAGGATAGGATAGGATAGAGGATAGGATAGGATAGAGGATAGGATAGGATAGAGGATAGGATAGGATAGAGGATAGGATAGGATAGGGGATACGATAGGATAGAGGATAGGATAGAGGATAGGATAGAGGATAGAATAGGATAGAGGATAGGATAGGATAGCGGATAGGATATGTTAGAGGATAGAGAATAGGATATAGGATTGGATAGGATAGCGGATAGGATAGGATAGAGGATAGGATAGGATAGAGGATAGGATATGATAGAGGATATGATATAGGATTGGATAGAATGGAGGATAGGATAGAGGATAGGATAGGATAGAGGATAGGATATGATAGAGGACAGGAGATAGGATTGGATAGAATAGAGGATAGGATAGATGATAGGATAGGATAGAGGATAGGATATGATACAGGATAGGATAGGATAGAGAATAGGATAGGATAGAGGATAGGATAGGGTAGAGGATAGGATAGGATAGAGGATAGGATACGATAGAGGATAGGATAGGATAGAGAATAGGATATAGGATTGGATAGGATAGAGGATAGAATAGGATAGAGGATAGGATAGGATAGAGAATAGGATAGGATAGAGGATAGGATAGGATAGAGGATAGGATAGGATAGAGGATAGGATAGGATAGAGAATAGGATATACGATTGGATAGGATAGAGGATAGAATAGGATAGAGGATAGGATAGGATAGAGGATAGGATATGATAGAGGATAGGATAGGATAGAGGATAGGATAGGATAGAGGATGGAATAGGATAGAGGATAGGATAGGATAGAGAATAGGATAGGATAGAGGATAGGATAGGATAGAGGATAGGATAGGTTAGAGAATAGGATATAGGATTGGATAGGATAGCGGATAGGATAGGATAGAGGATAGGATAGGATAGAGGATAGGATATGATAGAGGATAGGATAGGATAGAGGATAGGATATGATACAGGATAGGATAGGATAGAGAATAGGATAGGATAGAGGATAGGATAGGGTAGAGGATAGGATAGGATAGAGAATAGGATATAGGATTGGATAGGATAGCGGATAGGATAGGATAGAGGATAGGATAGGGTAGAGGATAGGATATGATACAGGATAGGATAGGATAGAGGATAGGATACGATAGAGGATAGGATAGGATGGAGAATAGGATATAAGATTGGATAGGATGGAGGATAGAATAGGATAGAGGATAGGATAGGATAGAGGATAGGATAGGATAGAGGATAGGATAGGATAGTGGATAGGATAGGATAGAGGATATTATAGGATAGAGGATAGGATAGGATAGAGGATAGGATAGGTTAGAGGATAGGATAGGATAGCGGATAGGATATGATAGAGGATAGGATAGGATAGAGGATAGGATAGGATAGAGAATAGGATAGGATAGTGGATAGGATAGGATAGAGGATAGGATACGATAGAGGGTAGGATAGGATACAGGATAGGGTAGGATAGAGAATAGGATAGGATAGAGGATAGGATAGGATAGAGGATACGATATAGGATTGGATAGGATAGAGGATAGGATAGGATAGAGGATAGGATAGGGTAGAGGATAGCATAGGATAGAGGATAATATACGGTAGAGGATAGGATAGGATAGAGGATAGGATAGGATAGAGGATAGGATAGGATAGAGGATAGCATATGATAGAGGATAGGATAGGATAGAGGATAGGATAGGATAGAGAATAGGATAGGATAGAGGATAGGATAGGATAGAGGATAGGATAGGATAGAGAATAGGATAGAGGATAGGATAGGATAGAGGATAGGATAGGATAGAGGATAGGATAGGGTAGAGGATAGGATAGGATAGAGGATAGGATAAGATAGAGGATAGGATAGGATAGTGGATAGGATAGGATAGAGGATAGGATAGGATAGAGGATAGGATAGGATAGTGGATTGGATAGGATAGAGGATAGGATATGATACAGGATAGGATAGGATAGAGAATAGGATAGGATAGAGGATAGGATAGGGTAGAGGATAGGATAGGATAGAGAATAGGATAGGATAGGATAGAGGATAGGATAGGATAGAGGATAGGATAGGTTATAGGATAGGATAGAGGATAGGATAGGATGGAGAATAGGATATAGGATTGGATAGGATAGAGAATAGGATATAGGATTGGATAGGATATAGGATTGGATAGGATAGAGGATAGGATAGGATAGAGGATAGGATAGGATAGAGGATAGGATAAGATAGAGGATAGGATAGGATAGTGGATAGGATAGGATAGAGGATAGGATAGGATAGAGGATAGGATAGGATAGTGGATTGGATAGGATAGAGGAAAGGATATGATACAGGATAGGATAGGATAGAGAATAGGATAGGATAGAGGATAGGATAGGGTAGAGGATAGGATAGGATAGAGAATAGGATAGGATAGGATAGAGGATAGGATAGGATAGAGGATAGGATAGGATAGAGGATAGGATAGGTTATAGGATAGGATAGAGGATAGGATAGGATGGAGAATAGGATATAGGATTGGATAGGATAGAGAATAGGATATAGGATTGGATAGGATAGAGGATAAAATAGGATAGAGGATATGATAGGATAGAGGATAGGATATGATAGAGGATAGGATAGGATAGAGGATAGGATAGGATAGAGGATAGAATAGGATAGAGGATAGGATAGGATAGAGAATAGGATAGGATAGAGGATAGGATAGGATAGAGGATAGGATAGGATAGAGGATAGGATAGGATAGAGAATAGGATATACGATTGGATAGGATAGAGGATAGAATAGGATAGAGGATAGGATAGGATAGAGGATAGGATATGATAGAGGATAGGATAGGATAGAGGATAGGATAGGATAGAGGACAGAATAGGATAGAGGATAGGATAGGATAGAGAATAGGATAGTATAGAGGATAGGATAGGATAGAGGATAGGATAGCATAGAGGATAGGATACGATAGAGGATAGGATACGATAGAGGATAGGATAGGATAGAGAATAGGATATAGGATTGGATAGGATAGAGGATAGAATAGGATAGAGGATAGGATAGGATAGAGGATAGGATAGGATAGAGGATAGGATAGGATAGTGGATAGGATAGGATAGAGGAGAGGATAGAGGATAGGATAGGTTAGAGGATAGGATAGGATAGCGGATAGGATATGATAGAGGATAGGATAGGATAGAGGATAGGATAGGATAGAGAATAGGATAGGATAGAGGATATAATAGGATAGAGGATAGGATACGATAGAGGGTAGGATAGGATACAGGATAGGATAGGATAGAGAATAGGATAGGATAGAGGATAGGATAGGATAGAGGATACGATATAGGATTGGATAGGATAGAGGATAGGATAGGATAGAGGATAGGATAGGGTAGAGGATAGGATAGGATAGAGGATAATATACGGTAGAGGATAGGATAGGATAGAGGATAGGATAGGATAGAGGATAGGATAGGATAGAGGATAGGATAGGATAGAGGATAGGATAGGATAAACGATAGGATAGGATAGAGGATAGGATAGGATAGAGGATAGGATAAGATAGAGGATAGGATAGGATAGTGGATAGGATAGGATAGAGGATAGGATAGGATAGAGGATAGGATAGGATAGTGGATTGGATAGGATAGAGGATAGGATATGATACAGGATAGGATAGGATAGAGAATAGGATAGGATAGAGGATAGGATAGGGTAGAGGATAGGATAGGATAGAGAATAGGATAGGATAGGATAGAGGATAGGATAGCATAGAGGATAGGATAGGTTATAGGATAGGATAGAGGATAGGATAGGATGGAGAATAGGATATAGGATTGGATAGGATAGAGAATAGGATATAGGATTGGATAGGATAGAGGATAGGATAGGATAGAGGATAGGATATGATAGAGGTTAGGATAGGATAGAGGATAGGATAGGATAGGATAGAGGATAGGATAGGATAGAGGATAGGATAGGATAGAGGATAGGATAGGATAGAGGATAGGATAGGATAGAGGATAGGATAGGATAGAGGATAGGATAGGATAGAGAATAGGATATACGATTGGATAGGATAGAGGATAGAATAGGATAGAGGATAGGATAGGATAGAGGATAGGATATGATAGAGGATAGGATAGGATAGAGGATAGGATAGGATAGAGGATAGAATAGGATAGAGGATAGGATAGGATAGAGAATACGATAGGATAGAGGATAGGATAGGATAGAGGATAGGATAGGATAGAGAATAGGATATAGGATTGGATAGGATAGCGGATAGGATAGGATAGAGGATAGGATAGGATAGAGGATAGGATATGATAGAGGATAGGATAGGATAGAGGATAGGATAGGATAGAGGATAGGATAGGATAGAGGATAGGATAGGATAGAGGATAGGATAGGATAGAGGATAGGATAGGATAGAGGATAGGATAGGATAGAGGATAGGATAGGATAGAGAATAGGATATAGGATAGGATAGGATAGAGGATAGGATAGGATAGAGGATAGGATAAGATAGAGGATAGGATAGGATAGTGGATAGGATAGGATAGAGGATAGGATAGGATAGAGGATAGGATAGGATAGTGGATTGGATAGGATAGAGGATAGGATATGATACAGGATAGGATAGGATAGAGAATAGGATAGGATAGAGGATAGGATAGGGTAGAGGATAGGATGGGATAGAGAATAGGATAGGATAGGATAGAGGATAGGATAGCATAGAGGATAGGATAGGTTATAGGATAGGATAGAGGATAGGATAGGATGGAGAATAGGATATAGGATTGGATAGGATAGAGAATAGGATATAGGATTGGATAGGATAGAGGATAGGATAGGATAGAGGATAGGATATGATAGAGGTTAGGATAGGATAGAGGATAGGATAGGATAGGATAGAGGATAGGATAGGATAGAGGATAGGATAGGATAGAGGATAGGATAGGATAGAGGATAGGATAGGATAGAGGATAGGATAGGATAGAGGATAGGATAGGATAGAGGATAGGATAGGATAGAGAATAGGATAGGATAGAGGATAGGATAGGATAGAGGATACGATATAGGATTGGATAGGATAGAGGATAGGATAGGATAGAGGATAGGATAGGGTAGAGGATAGGATAGGATAGAGGATAATATACGGTAGAGGATAGGATAGGATAGAGGATAGGATAGGATAGAGGATAGGATAGGATAGAGGATAGGATAGGATAGAGGATAGGATAGGATAAACGATAGGATAGGATAGAGGATAGGATAGGATAGAGGATAGGATAAGATAGAGGATAGGATAGGATAGTGGATAGGATAGGATAGAGGATAGGATAGGATAGAGGATAGGATAGGATAGTGGATTGGATAGGATAGAGGATAGGATATGATACAGGATAGGATAGGATAGAGAATAGGATAGGATAGAGGATAGGATAGGGTAGAGGATAGGATAGGATAGAGAATAGGATAGGATAGGATAGAGGATAGGATAGCATAGAGGATAGGATAGGTTATAGGATAGGATAGAGGATAGGATAGGATGGAGAATAGGATATAGGATTGGATAGGATAGAGAATAGGATATAGGATTGGATAGGATAGAGGATAGGATAGGATAGAGGATAGGATATGATAGAGGTTAGGATAGGATAGAGGATAGGATAGGATAGGATAGAGGATAGGATAGGATAGAGGATAGGATAGGATAGAGGATAGGATAGGATAGAGGATAGGATAGGATAGAGGATAGGATAGGATAGAGGATAGGATAGGATAGAGAATAGGATATACGATTGGATAGGATAGAGGATAGAATAGGATAGAGGATAGGATAGGATAGAGGATAGGATATGATAGAGGATAGGATAGGATAGAGGATAGGATAGGATAGAGGATAGAATAGGATAGAGGATAGGATAGGATAGAGAATACGATAGGATAGAGGATAGGATAGGATAGAGGATAGGATAGGATAGAGAATAGGATATAGGATTGGATAGGATAGCGGATAGGATAGGATAGAGGATAGGATAGGATAGAGGATAGGATATGATAGAGGATAGGATAGGATAGAGGATAGGATAGGATAGAGGATAGGATAGGATAGAGGATAGGATAGGATAGAGGATAGGATAGGATAGAGGATAGGATAGGATAGAGGATAGGATAGGATAGAGGATAGGATAGGATAGAGAATAGGATATAGGATAGGATAGGATAGAGGATAGGATAGGATAGAGGATAGGATAAGATAGAGGATAGGATAGGATAGTGGATAGGATAGGATAGAGGATAGGATAGGATAGAGGATAGGATAGGATAGTGGATTGGATAGGATAGAGGATAGGATATGATACAGGATAGGATAGGATAGAGAATAGGATAGGATAGAGGATAGGATAGGGTAGAGGATAGGATGGGATAGAGAATAGGATAGGATAGGATAGAGGATAGGATAGCATAGAGGATAGGATAGGTTATAGGATAGGATAGAGGATAGGATAGGATGGAGAATAGGATATAGGATTGGATAGGATAGAGAATAGGATATAGGATTGGATAGGATAGAGGATAGGATAGGATAGAGGATAGGATATGATAGAGGTTAGGATAGGATAGAGGATAGGATAGGATAGGATAGAGGATAGGATAGGATAGAGGATAGGATAGGATAGAGGATAGGATAGGATAGAGGATAGGATAGGATAGAGGATAGGATAGGATAGAGGATAGGATAGGATAGAGAATAGGATATACGATTGGATAGGATAGAGGATAGAATAGGATAGAGGATAGGATAGGATAGAGGATAGGATATGATAGAGGATAGGATAGGATAGAGGATAGGATAGGATAGAGGATAGAATAGGATAGAGGATAGGATAGGATAGAGAATACGATAGGATAGAGGATAGGATAGGATAGAGGATAGGATAGGATAGAGAATAGGATATAGGATTGGATAGGATAGCGGATAGGATAGGATAGAGGATAGGATAGGATAGAGGATAGGATATGATAGAGGATAGGATAGGATAGAGGATAGGATAGGATAGAGGATAGGATAGGATAGAGGATAGGATAGGATAGAGGATAGGATAGGATAGAGGATAGGATAGGATAGAGGATAGGATAGGATAGAGGATAGGATAGGATAGAGAATAGGATATAGGATTGGATAGGATAGCGGATAGGATAGGATAGAGGATAGGATAGGATAGAGGATAGGATATGATAGAGGATAGGATAGGATAGAGGATAGGATAGGATAGAGGATAGGATAGGATAGAGGATAGGATAGGATAGAGGATAGGATATGATAGAGGATAGGATAGGATAGAGGATAGGATAGGATAGAGGATTGGATAGGATAGCGGATAGGATAGGATAGAGGATAGGATAGGATAGAGGATAGGATATGATAGAGGATAGGATATAGGATTGGATAGAATGGAGGATAGGATAGAGGATAGGATAGGATAGAGGATAGGATAGGATAGAGGAGAGGATAGGATAGTGGATTGGATAGGATAGAGGATAGGATATGATACAGGATAGGATAGGATAGAGGATAGGATAGGATAGAGAATAGGATATAGGATTGGATAGGATAGCGGATAGGATATGTTAGAGGATAGAGAATAGGATATAGGATTGGATAGGATAGAGGATAGGATAGGATAGTGGATAGGATAGGATAGAGGATAGGATAGGATAGAGGATAGGATAGGATAGAGGATAGGATAGGTTAGAGGATAGGATAGGATAGCGGATAGGATATGATAGAGGATAGGATAGGATAGAGGATAGGATAGGATAGAGAATAGGATAGGATAGTGGATAGGATAGGATAGAGGATAGGATACGATAGAGGGTAGGATAGGATACAGGATAGGGTAGGATAGAGAATAGGATAGGATAGAGGATAGGATAGGATAGAGGATACGATATAGGATTGGATAGGATAGAGGATAGGATAGGATAGAGGATAGGATAGGGTAGAGGATAGCATAGGATAGAGGATAATATACGGTAGAGGATAGGATAGGATAGAGGATAGGATAGGATAGAGGATAGGATAGGATAGAGGATAGCATATGATAGAGGATAGGATAGGATAGAGGATAGGATAGGATAGAGGATAGGGTAGGTTATAGGATAGGATAGAGGATAGGATAGGATGGAGAATAGGATATAGGATTGGATAGGATAGAGAATAGGATATAGGATTGGATAGGATAGAGGATAGAATAGGATAGAGGATAGGATAGGATAGAGGATAGCATATGATAGAAGATAGGAGAGGATAGAGGATAGGATAGGATAGAGGATAGAATAGGATAGAGGATAGGATAGGATAGAGAATAGGATAGGATAGAGGATAGGATAGGATAGAGGATAGGATAGGATAGAGAATAGGATAGAGGATAGGATAGGATAGAGGATAGGATAGGATAGAGGATAGGATAGGGTAGAGGATAGGATAGGATAGAGGATAGGATAAGATAGAGGATAGGATAGGATAGTGGATAGGATAGGATAGAGGATAGGATAGGATAGAGGATAGGATAGGATAGTGGATTGGATAGGATAGAGGATAGGATATGATACAGGATACGATAGGATAGAGAATAGGATAGGATAGAAGATAGGATAGGGTAGAGGATAGGATAAGATAGAGAATAGGATAGGATAGGATAGAGGATAGGATAGGATAGAGGATAGGATAGGTTATAGGATAGGATAGAGGATAGGATAGGATGGAGAATAGGATATAGGATTGGATAGGATAGAGAATAGGATATAGGATTGGATAGGATAGAGGATAGAATAGGATAGAGGATAGGATAGGATAGAGGATAGCATATGATAGAGGATAGGAGAGGATAGAGGATAGGATAGGATAGAGGATAGAATAGGATAGAGGATAGGATAGGATAGAGAATAGGATAGGATAGAGGATAGGATAGGATAGAGGATAGGATAGGATAGAGAATAGGATAGGATAGAGGATAGGATAGGATAGAGGATAGGATAGGATAGAGGATAGGATAGGATAGGGGATAGGATAGGATAGAGGATAGGATAGAGGATAGGATAGAGGATAGAATAGGATAGAGGATAGGATAGGATAGCGGATAGGATATGTTAGAGGATAGAGAATAGGATATAGGATTGGATAGGATAGAGGATAGGATAGGATAGTGGATAGGATAGGATAGAGGATAGGATAGGATAGAGGATAGGATAGGATAGAGGATAGGATAGGTTAGAGGATAGGATAGGATAGCGGATAGGATATGATAGAGGATAGGATAGGATAGAGGATAGGATAGAGGATAGGATAGAGGATAGAATAGGATAGAGGATAGGATAGGATAGCGGATAGGATATGTTAGAGGATAGAGAATAGGATATAGGATTGGATAGGATAGAGGATAGGATAGGATAGTGGATAGGATAGGATAGAGGATAGGATAGGATAGAGGATAGGATAGGATAGAGGATAGGATAGGTTAGAGGATAGGATAGGATAGCGGATAGGATATGATAGAGGATAGGATAGGATAGAGGATAGGATAGGATAGAGAATAGGATAGGATAGTGGATAGGATAGGATAGAGGATAGGATACGATAGAGGGTAGGATAGGATACAGGATAGGGTAGGATAGAGAATAGGATAGGATAGAGGATAGGATAGGATAGAGGATACGATATAGGATTGGATAGGATAGAGGATAGGATAGGATAGAGGATAGGATAGGGTAGAGGATAGCATAGGATAGAGGATAATATACGGTAGAGGATAGGATAGGATAGAGGATAGGATAGGATAGAGGATAGGATAGGATAGAGGATAGCATATGATAGAGGATAGGATAGGATAGAGGATAGGATAGGATAGAGGATAGGGTAGGTTATAGGATAGGATAGAGGATAGGATAGGATGGAGAATAGGATATAGGATTGGATAGGATAGAGAATAGGATATAGGATTGGATAGGATAGAGGATAGAATAGGATAGAGGATAGGATAGGATAGAGGATAGCATATGATAGAAGATAGGAGAGGATAGAGGATAGGATAGGATAGAGGATAGAATAGGATAGAGGATAGGATAGGATAGAGAATAGGATAGGATAGAGGATAGGATAGGATAGAGGATAGGATAGGATAGAGAATAGGATAGAGGATAGGATAGGATAGAGGATAGGATAGGATAGAGGATAGGATAGGGTAGAGGATAGGATAGGATAGAGGATAGGATAAGATAGAGGATAGGATAGGATAGTGGATAGGATAGGATAGAGGATAGGATAGGATAGAGGATAGGATAGGATAGTGGATTGGATAGGATAGAGGATAGGATATGATACAGGATACGATAGGATAGAGAATAGGATAGGATAGAGGATAGGATAGGGTAGAGGATAGGATAGGATAGAGAATAGGATAGGATAGGATAGAGGATAGGATAGGATAGAGGATAGGATAGGTTATAGGATAGGATAGAGGATAGGATAGGATGGAGAATAGGATATAGGATTGGATAGGATAGAGAATAGGATATAGGATTGGATAGGATAGAGGATAGAATAGGATAGAGGATAGGATAGGATAGAGGATAGCATATGATAGAGGATAGGAGAGGATAGAGGATAGGATAGGATAGAGGATAGAATATGATAGAGGATAGGATAGGATAGAGAATAGGATAGGATAGAGGATAGGATAGGATAGAGGATAGGATAGGATAGAGAATAGGATAGAGGATAGGATAGGATAGAGGATAGGATAGGATAGAGGAAAGGATAGGATAGTGGATAGGATAGGATAGAGGATAGGATAGGATAGAGGATAGGATAGGATAGAGGATAGGATAGGTTAGAGGATAGGATAGGATAGCGGATAGGATATGATAGAGGATAGGATAGGATAGAGGATAGGATAGGATAGAGAATAGGATAGGATAGAGGATAGGATAGGGTAGAGGATAGGATACGATAGAGGGTAGGATAGGATACAGGATAGGATAGGATAGAGAATAGGATAGGATAGAGGATAGGATAGGATAGAGGATACGATATAGGATTGGATAGGATAGAGGATAGGATAGGATAGAGGATAGGATAGGGTAGAGGATAGGATAGGATAGAGGATAATATACGGTAGAGGATAGGATAGGATAGAGGATAGGATAGGATAGAGGATAGGATAGGATAGAGGATAGGATAGGATAGAGGATAGGATAGGATAGAGGATAGGATAGGATAGAGGATAGGATAGGATAAACGATAGGATAGGATAGAGGATAGGATAGGATAGAGGATAGGATAAGATAGAGGATAGGATAGGATAGTGGATAGGATAGGATAGAGGATAGGATAGGATAGAGGATAGGATAGGATAGTGGATTGGATAGGATAGAGGAAAGGATATGATACAGGATAGGATAGGATAGAGAATAGGATAGGATAGAGGATAGGATAGGATAGAGGATAGGATAGGATAGAGGATAGGATAGGATAGAGGATAGGATAGGATAGAGAATAGGATATACGATTGGATAGGATAGAGGATAGAATAGGATAGAGGATAGGATAGGATAGAGGATAGGATATGATAGAGGATAGGATAGGATAGAGGATAGGATAGGATAGAGGATAGAATAGGATAGAGGATAGGATAGGATAGAGAATACGATAGGATAGAGGATAGGATAGGATAGAGGATAGGATAGGATAGAGAATAGGATATAGGATTGGATAGGATAGCGGATAGGATAGGATAGAGGATAGGATAGGATAGAGGATAGGATATGATAGAGGATAGGATAGGATAGAGGATAGGATAGGATAGAGGATAGGATAGGATAGAGGATAGGATAGGATAGAGGATAGGATAGGATAGAGGATAGGATAGGATAGAGGATAGGATAGGATAGAGGATAGGATAGGATAGAGAATAGGATATAGGATTGGATAGGATAGCGGATAGGATAGGATAGAGGATAGGATAGGATAGAGGATAGGATATGATAGAGGATAGGATAGGATAGAGGATAGGATAGGATAGGATAGGATAGAGGATGGGATAGGATAGAGGATAGGATAGGATAGAGGATAGGATAGGATAGAGGATAGGATAGGATGGAGAATAGGATATAGGATTGGATAGGATAGAAAATAGGATATAGGATTGGATAGGATAGGATGGAGAATAGGATATAGGATTGGATAGGATAGAAAATAGGATATAGGATTGGATAGGATAGAGGATAGGATATGATAGAGGATAGGATAGGATAGAGGATAGGATAGGATAGAGGATAGGATAGGATAGAGGATAGGATAGGATAGAGGATAGGATATGATAGAGGATAGGATAGGATAGAGGATAGGATAGGATAGAGGATTGGATAGGATAGCGGATAGGATAGGATAGAGGATAGGATAGGATAGAGGATAGGATATGATAGAGGATAGGATATAGGATTGGATAGAATGGAGGATAGGTTAGAGGATAGGATAGGATAGAGGATAGGATAGGATAGAGGAGAGGATAGGATAGTGGATTGGATAGGATAGAGGATAGGATATGATACAGGATAGGATAGGATAGAGGATAGGATAGGATAGAGAATAGGATATAGGATTGGATAGGATAGCGGATAGGATAGGATAGAGGATAGGATAGGATAGAGGATAGGATATGATAGAGGATAGGATAGGATAGAGGATAGGATAGGATAGGATAGAGGATAGGATAGGATAGAGGATAGGATAGGATGGAGAATAGGATATAGGATTGGATAGGATAGAAAATAGGATATAGGATTGGATAGGATAGATGATAGAATAGTATAGAGGATAGGATAGGATAGAGGATAGGATATGATAGAGGATAGGATAGGATAGAGGATAGGATAGGATAGAGGATAGGATAGGATAGAGGATAGGATAGGATAGAGGATAGGATAGGATAGGGGATAGGATAGGATAGAGGATAGGATAGAGGATAGGATAGAGGATAGGATAGAGGATAGAATAGGATAGAGGATAGGATAGGATAGCGGATAGGATATGTTAGAGGATAGAGAATAGGATATAGGATTGGATAGGATAGCGGATAGGATAGGATAGAGGATAGGATAGGATAGAGGATAGGATATGATAGAGGATAGGATATAGGATTGGATAGAATGGAGGATAGGATAGAGGATAGGATAGGATAGAGGATAGGATATGATAGAGGACAGGAGATAGGATTGGATAGAATAGAGGATAGGATAGATGATAGGATAGGATAGAGGATAGGATATGATACAGGATAGGATAGGATAGAGAATAGGATAGGATAGAGGATAGGATAGGGTAGAGGATAGGATAGGATAGAGGATAGGATACGATAGAGGATAGGATAGGATAGAAAATAGGATATAGGATTGGATAGGATAGAGGTTAGAATAGGATAGAGGATAGGATAGGATAGAGAATAGGATAGGATAGAGGATAGGATAGGATAGAGGATAGGATAGGATAGAGGATAGGATAGGATAGAGAATAGGATATACGATTGGATAGGATAGAGGATAGAATAGGATAGAGGATAGGATAGGATAGAGGATAGGATATGATAGAGGATAGGATAGCATAGAGGATAGGATAGGATAGAGGATAGAATAGGATAGAGGATAGGATAGGATAGAGAATAGGATAGGATAGAGGATAGGATAGGATAGAGGATTGGATAGGTTAGAGAATAGGATATAGGATTGGATAGGATAGCGGATAGGATAGGATAGAGGATAGGATAGGATAGAGGATAGGATATGATAGAGGATAGGATAGGATAGAGGATAGGATATGATACAGGATAGGATAGGATAGAGAATAGGATAGGATAGAGGATAGGATAGGGTAGAGGATAGGATACGATAGAGAATAGGATATAGGATTGGATAGGATAGCGGATAGGATAGGATAGAGGATAGGATAGGGTAGAGGATAGGATATGATACAGGATAGGATAGGATAGAGGATAGGATACGATAGAGGATAGGATACGATAGAGGATAGGGTAGGATGGAGAATAGGATATAGGATTGGATAGGATGGAGGATAGAATAGGATAGAGGATAGGATAGGATAGAGGATAGGATAGGATAGAGGATAGGATAGGATAGTGGATAGGATAGGATAGAGGATAGGATAGGATAGAGGATAGGATAGGATAGAGGATAGGATAGGTTAGAGGATAGGATAGGATAGCGGATAGGATATGATAGAGGATAGGATAGGATAGAGGATAGGATAGGATAGAGAATAGGATAGGATAGAGGATAGGATAGGATAGAGGATAGGATACGATAGAGGGTAGGATAGGATACAGGATAGGGTAGGATAGAGAATAGGATAGGATAGAGGATAGGATAGGATAGAGGATACGATATAGGATTGTATAGGTTAGAGGATAGGATAGGATAGCGGATAGGATATGATAGAGGATAGGATAGGATAGAGGATAGGATAGGATAGAGAATAGGATAGGATAGAGGATAGGATAGGATAGAGGATAGGATACGATAGAGGGTAGGATAGGATACAGGATAGGATAGGATAGAGAATATAATAGGATAGAGGATAGGATAGGATAGAGGATACGATATAGGATTGGATAGGATAGAGGATAGGATAGGGTAGAGGATAGGATAGGATAGAGGATAGGATAGGATAGAGGATAGGATAGGATAGAGGATAGGATAGGATAGAGAATAGGATAGGATAGAGGATAGGATAGGATAGAGGATAGGATAGGATAGAGGATAGGATAGGATAGAGGATAGGATAGGATAAACGATAGGATAGGATAGAGGATAGGATAGGATAGAGGATAGGATAAGATAGAGGATAGGATAGGATAGTGGATAGGATAGGATAGAGGATAGGATAGGATAGAGGATAGGATAGGATAGTGGATTGGATAGGATAGAGGAAAGGATATGATACAGGATAGGATAGGATAGAGAATAGGATAGGATAGAGGATGGGATAGGGTAGAGGATAGGATAGGATAGAGAATAGGATAGGATAGGATAGAGGATAGGATAGGATAGAGGATAGGATAGGTTATAGGATAGGATAGAGGATAGGATAGGATGGAGAATAGGATATAGGATTGGATAGGATAGAGAATAGGATATAGGATTGGATAGGATAGAGGATAGAATAGGATAGAGGATAGGATAGGATAGAGGATAGGATAGGATAGAGGATAGGATAGGATAGAGGATAGGATAGGATAGAGGATAGGATACGATAGAGGATAGTATACGATAGAGGATAGGATAGGATAGAGAATAGGATATAGGATTGGATAGGATAGAGGATAGAATAGGATAGAGGATAGGATAGGATAGAGGATAGGATAGGATAGAGGATAGGATAGGATAGGATAGAGGATAGGATAGAGGATAGGATAGGTTAGAGGATAGGATAGGATAGCGGATAGGATATGATAGAGGATAGGATAGGATAGAGGATAGGATAGGATAGAGAATAGGATAGGATAGAGGATAGGATAGGATAGAGGATAGGATACGATAGAGGGTAGGATAGGATACAGGATAGGATAGGATAGAGAATAGGATAGGATAGAGGATAGGATAGGATAGAGGATACGATATAGGATTGGATAGGATAGAGGATAGGATAGGATAGAGGATAGGATAGGGTAGAGGATAGGATAGGATAGAGGATAATATACGGTAGAGGATAGGATAGGATAGAGGATAGGATAGGATAGAGGATAGGATAGGATAGAGGATATTATAGGATAGAGGATAGGATAGGATAGAGGATAGGATAGGATAAACGATAGGATAGGATAGAGGATAGGATAGGATAGAGGATAGGATAAGATAGAGGATAGGATAGGATAGTGGATAGGATAGGATAGAGGATAGGATAGGATAGAGGATAGGATAGGATAGTGGATTGGATAGGATAGAGGATAGGATATGATACAGGATAGGATAGGATAGAGAATAGGATAGGATAGAGGATAGGATAGGGTAGAGGATAGGATAGGATAGAGAATAGGATAGGATAGGATAGAGGATAGGATAGCATAGAGGATAGGATAGGTTATAGGATAGGATAGAGGATAGGATAGGATGGAGAATAGGATATAGGATTGGATAGGATAGAGAATAGGATATAGGATTGGATAGGATAGAGGATAGGATAGGATAGAGGATAGGATATGATAGAGGTTAGGATAGGATAGAGGATAGGATAGGATAGGATAGAGGATAGGATAGGATAGAGGATAGGATAGGATAGAGGATAGGATAGGATAGAGGATAGGATAGGATAGAGGATAGGATAGGATAGAGGATAGGATAGGATAGAGGATAGGATAGGATAGAGAATAGGATATACGATTGGATAGGATAGAGGATAGAATAGGATAGAGGATAGGATAGGATAGAGGATAGGATATGATAGAGGATAGGATAGGATAGAGGATAGGATAGGATAGAGGATAGAATAGGATAGAGGATAGGATAGGATAGAGAATACGATAGGATAGAGGATAGGATAGGATAGAGGATAGGATAGGATAGAGAATAGGATATAGGATTGGATAGGATAGCGGATAGGATAGGATAGAGGATAGGATAGGATAGAGGATAGGATATGATAGAGGATAGGATAGGATAGAGGATAGGATAGGATAGAGGATAGGATAGGATAGAGGATAGGATAGGATAGAGGATAGGATAGGATAGAGGATAGGATAGGATAGAGGATAGGATAGGATAGAGAATAGGATATAGGATTGGATAGGATAGCGGATAGGATAGGATAGAGGATAGGATAGGATAGAGGATAGGATATGATAGAGGATAGGATAGGATAGAGGATAGGATAGGATAGGATAGGATAGAGGATGGGATAGGATAGAGGATAGGATAGGATAGAGGATAGGATAGGATAGAGGATAGGATAGGATGGAGAATAGGATATAGGATTGGATAGGATAGATAATAGGATATAGGATTGGATAGGATAGGAGGGTAGATAGTGGATATAGGATTGGATAGGATAGAGATAGATAGGATTGAGATGGAGAGAGGTGTAGTAGAGAGATAGGATAGTGGAGGAGTGGATAGGATGATGTAGAGGAGAGGATGTGAGGTTTGGAGAGGATAGAGGATTGGATAGGAGTGTGGATGGATGGATAGGAGATGAGGATAGGATAGGTAGAGAGAGTGATGGATAGTGGATGTGGATAGGAGTGGTTTGGATGAGAGGAGTGGTGAGAGGTAGGATGGGTGAGATAGGGTAGGATAGGTGTGTAGGAGTGGTGTGGTGTGTGGTAGGTAGGAGTGGTGTGTGGAGAGGATGAGGATGTGGGGTGGGGTGTGGTGTGTGGTGTGGTGTGGTGTACTGGTGTGGTGTGGTGTGTGTATGTGGTGTGGTGTGTGGGGTGGAGTGGGGTGTGGTGTGGTGTGGTGTGAGTTAGTGGTGTGGTGAGGTGTGTGGTGTGACGAGAGCGGGGACAGCAGAAGCCGGGGGGGGGTGGTGTGTGTGTGCAGAGTGCAGTGACAGTGACGTGGAGAGTGAAGTGAAGTGACAGAGTAACGTGCAGTACACGAGTGAAGTGACAGTGGAGAGTGAAGTGAAGTGAAGGGTGATGTGAAGTGAAAGAGTGCAGTGAATTGAATAGTGAAGTGAAGTGAAGAGTGAAGTGAAGTGAAGAGTGAAGTGAAGTGAAGAGTGAAGTGAAGACATGGAGTGACATTGAAGTGTGAAGTGCAGAGTGATGTGCAAGTGCAGAGTGAAGTGAAGTGAAGAGTGAAGTGAAGTGAAGAGTGAAGTGAATTGACAGAGTGAAGTGAAGTGAAGAGTGAACGTGAAGTGAAGAGTGATGTGAAGTGAGAGTGAACGTGAAGTGACGAGTGTCGTGGAGTGATGAGTGAAGTGAATTGAAGTGTGAAGTGGGGAGTGAAGTGAACTTGAAGTGTGAAGTGGAGACATGAAGTGAAGTGAATTGAAGTGTGAAGTGGGGAGTGACGTGAATTGAAGTGTGAAGTGGAGAATGAAGTCGAAGTGAAGAGTGAAGTGAAGTGAAGAGTGACGTGCACGTGAAGAGTGAAGTGAATGAAGAGTGACGTGAAGTGAAGTGAAGTGAAGAGTGAAGTGAAGATGCAGAGTGATGTGAAGTGAAGAGTGAGTGAAGTGAAGAGTGCAGTGCAGTGAAGCAGTGAAGTGAATTGAACGTGTGACGTGAGAGAGTGAAGTGAAGTGAAGAGTGAAGTGAAGTGAAGAGTGAAGTGAAGTGAAGAGTGAAGTGAGTGAAGAGTGCAGTGAAGTGAAGAGTGAAGTGAAGTGAAGACGTGAAGTGAAGTGAAGCGTGATGTGAAGTGAAGAGTGAAGTGAAGTGAGAGTGAAGTGAAGTGAAGAGTGAAGTGCATTGAAGTGTGAAGTGGAGAGTGAAGTGAAGTGACAGAGTGAGTGAAGTGAAGAGTGAAGTGAGGTGGCGAAGTGAAGTGACGTGAAGAGTGAAGTGGAGTGAAGAGTGAAGTGAAGTGAAGAGTGAAGTGACGTGAAGAGTGATGTGAAGTGAAGAGTGAAGTGAAGTGAAGAGTGCAGTGGACGTGAAGAGAGAAGTGAATTGAGGTGTGAAGTGGAGAGTGAAGTGACGTGAAGAGTGACAGTGACAGTGAAGAGTGAAGTGAAGTGAAGAGTGAAGTGACGTGACGAGTGAAGTGAAGTGAAGAGTGAAGTGAAGTGAAGAGTGAAGTGAGTGAAGAGTGCAGTGACAGTGAAGTGAAGCGTGCAGTGAAGTTAAGAGTGATGTGAAGTGAAGAGTGACAGTGAAGTGAAGCGTGAAGTGAATTGAAGTGTGAAGTGGAGAGTGAAGTGAATTGAAGAGTGAGTGGAGAATGAAGTGAAGTGAAGAGTGAAGTGAAGTGTTAAGTGCAGTGAAGAGTGGCAGTGAAGTGAAGAGTGAAGTGAAGTGACGTGGAGAGAGAAGTGAAGTGAAGAGTAACGTGAAGTGAAGAGTGAAGTGAAGTGGAGAGTGAAGTGAAGTGAAGGGTGCTCGTGAAGTGCAGAGTGAAGTGAATTGAATAGTGAAGTGAAGTGAAGAGTGAAGTGAAGTGAAGAGTGCAAGTGAAGTGACTAGTGAAGTGAAGTGAAGAGTGAGGTGAAGTGAAGAGTGAAGTGAAGTGACAGAGTGAAGTGAAGTGAGGGGTGAAGTGAACGTGAAGAGTGAAGTGAAGTGCAGAGTGAAGTGTTGTGAAGAGTGAAGTGAAGTGAAGCGTGAAGTGAAGTGAAGAGTGAAGTGAAGTGAAGCGTAAGGTGTGGTGAAGAGTGAAGTGAAGTGAAGCGTAACAGTGAAGTGAAGCAGTGAAGTGAAGTGAAGAGTGAAGTGAATTGAAGTGTGAGGTGAAGAGTGAAGTGAAGTGCAGAGTGAAGTGACGTGGAGAGTGAAGTGAAGTGAAGGGTGAAGTGAAGTAAAGAGTGAGGTGACGTGAAGAGTGAAGTGAAGTGAAGAGTGAAGTGAAGTGGAGAGTGAAGTGAAGTGAAGAAGTGAAGTGAAGTGAAGAGTGATGTGAAGTGAAGAGTGAAGTGAAGTGAAGAGTTAAGTGAAGTGAAGAGTGAAGTGAAGAGTGAAGTGAAGTGAAGTGAAGAGTGAAGCTGAAGTGAAGAGTGAAGTGAAGTGAAGACGTGAAGTGGAGTGAAGAGTGAAGTGAATTGAAGTGTGAAGTGGAGAGTGAAGTGAAGTGAAGAGCTGAGGTGTAGTGCAGAGTGAGGTGAAGTGAAGAGTGAAGTGAAGTGAAGAGTGAAGTGAAGTGAAGAGTGACGTGAAGTGAAGAGTGAAGTGAAGAGAAGAGTGAAGTGGAGTGAAGAAGTGAAGTGAATTGAAGTGTGAAGTGGAGAGTGAAGTGCATTGCAGTGTGAAGTGGAGAATGAAGTGAAGTGAAGAGTGAAGTGAAGTGTTAAGTGAAGTGAAGAGTGACAGTGAAGTGAAGAGTGAAGTGAAGTGAAGTGGAGAGTGAAGTGCAGTGAAGAGTAAAGTGAAATGAAGAGTGAAGTGAAGTGGAGAGTGAAGTGAAGTGAAGGGTGCTGTGAAGGGAAGAGTGAAGTGAATTGAATAGTGAAGTGAAGTGAAGAGTGAAGTGAAGTGAAGAGTGAAGTGAAGTGAATAGTGAAGTGAAGTGAAGAGTGAGGTGAAGTGAAGAAGTGAAGTGAAGTGAAGAGTGAAGTGAAGTGAGGGGTGAAGTGAAGTGAAGAGTGAAGTGAAGTGAAGAGTGAAGTGAAGTGAAGAGTGAAGTGAAGTGAAGAGTGAAGTGAAGTGGAGAGTGAAGTGAAGTGAAGAGTGAAGTGAAGTGAAGAGTGAAGTGAAGTGAAGAGTGAAGTGAAGTGAAGAGTAACAGTGAAGTGAAGAGTGAAGTGAATTGAAGTGTGAGGTGAAGAGTGAAGTGAAGTGAAGAGTGAAGTGGTGTGGAGAGTGAAGTGAAGTGAAGGGTGAAGTGAAGTAAAGAGTGAGGTGAAGTGAAGAGTGAAGTGAAGTGAAGAGTGAAGTGACAGTAGGAGAGTGAAGTGAAGTGAAGAGTGAAGTGAAGTGAAGAGTGATGTGAAGTGAAGAGTGACGTGAAGTGAAGAGTTAAGTGTATTGAAGTGTGAGGTGAAGAGTGAAGTGAAGTGAAGAAGTGAAGTGAAGTGGAGAGTGAAGTAAAGTGCACGGGTGAAGTGAAGTAAAGAGTGAGGTGAAGTGAAGAGTGAAGTGAAGTGAAGAGTGAAGTGAAGTGGAGAGTGAAGTGAAGTGAAGAGTGCACGTGAAGTGAAGAGTGATGTGAAGTGAAGAGTGACAGTGAAGTGAAGAGTTAAGTGAAGTGAAGAGTGAAGTGAAGTGAAGAGTGAAGTGAAGTGAAGAGTGAAGTGAAGTGAATAGTGAAGTGAAGTGAAGAGTGAAGTGAAGTGAAGAGTGAAGTGAAGTGCAAGAGTGAAGTGGAGTGAAGAATGAAGTGAATTGAAGTGTGAAGTGGAGAATGACGTAAAGTGAAGAGTGAGGTGAAGTGAAGAGTGAGGTGAAGTGAAGAGTGAAGTGAAGTGAAGGGTGAAGTGAAGTGAAGAGTAAAGTGAAGTGAAGAGTGAAGTGAAGTGAAGAGTGAAGTGAATTGAAGTGTGAAGTGGAGAGTGAGGTGAAGTGAAGAGTAAAGTGAAGTGAAGAGTGAAGTGAAGTGGAGAGTGAAGTGAAGTGAAGGGTGATGTGAAGTGAAGAGTGAAGTGAAGTGAAGAGTGATGTGAAGTGAAGAGTGAAGTGAAGTGAAGAGTGAAGTGAAGTGAAGAGTGAAGTGAATTGAAGTGTGACGTGGAGAGTTAAGTGAATTGAAGAGTGAAGTGAAGTGAAGAGTGAAGTGAAGTGGAGAGTGAAGTGAAGTGAAGAGTGAAGTGGAGTGAAGAGTGAAGTGAAGTGAAGAGTGGAGTGAAGTGAAGAGTGATGTGAAGTGAAGACGTGAAGTGAAGAGAAGAGTGAAGTGGAGTGAAGACGTGAAGTGAATTGAGGTGAGAAGTGGAGAGTGCAGTGAAGTGAAGAGTGAAGTGAAGTGAAGAGTGAAGTGAAGTGAAGAGTGAAGTGACAGTGGAGAGTGAAGTGAAGTGAAGAGTGACGTGGAGTTAAGAGTGAAGTGAATTGAAGTGTGAAGTGGGGAGTGAAAGTGAAGTGAAGAGTGAAGGTGAAGTGAAGAGTGAAGTGAAGTGAAGAGTAAAGTGAAGTGAAGAGTGAAGTGAAGTGGAGAGTGACGTGAAGTGAAGGGTGATGTGAAGTGAAGAGTGAAGTGAAGTGATGAGTGAAGTGAAGAGTGGAGTGAATTGAAGTGAGAAGGGAAGAGTGATGTGAAGTGAAGAGTGAAGTGAAGTGAAGAGTGAAGTGAAGAATGGAGTGAATTGAAGTGTGAAGTGAAGAGTGATGTGAAGTGAAGAGTGAAGTGAAGTGAAGAGTGAAGTGACGTGAAGCGTGAAGTGAATTGAAGTGTGAAGTGGAGAGTGAAGAGTTATGTGAAGTGAAGAGTGAAGTGAAGTGAAGAGTGAAGTGGAGTGAAGAGTGAAGTGAAGAGTGACGTGAAGAGTGAAGTGAAGAGTGAAGTGAAGTGAAAAGTGAAGTGAAGGAAGTGAAGAGTGAAGTGAAGTGAAGAGTGAAGTGAAGTGAAGAGTGAAGTGCCGTGAAGAGTGAAGTGAAGTGAAGAGTGATGTGAAGTGAAGAGTGAAGTGAAGTGAAGAGTGTAGTGGAGTGATGAGTGAAGTGAATTGAAGTGTGAAGTGGGGAGTGAAGTGAATTGAAGTGTGAAGTGGAGAATGAAGTGAAGTGAAGAGTGAAGTGAAGTGAAGAGTGAAGTGAAGTGAAGTGAAGAGTGAAAGTGAAGTGAAGAGTGATGTGAAGTGAAGAGTGCAGTGAAGTGAAGAGTGAAGTGAAGTGAAGAGTGAAGTGAATTGAAGTGTGAAGTGGAGAGTGAAGTGAAGTGAAGAGCTGAAGTGAAGTGAAGGGTGATGTGAAGTGAAGAGTGAAGTGAATTGAATAGTGAAGTGAAGAGAAGAGTGAAGTGAAGTGAAGAGTGAAGTGAAGTGAAGAGTTAAGTGAAGAATGGAGTGATTGAAGTGTGAAGTGAAGAGTGATGTGAAGTGAAGAGTGAAGTGAAGTGAAGAGTGAAGTGAAGTGAAGAGTGAAGTGAATTGAAGAGTGAAGTGAAGTGAAGAGTGAAAGTGAAGTGAAGAGTGATGTGAAGTGAAGAGTGAAGTGAAGTGAAGAGTGAAGTGAAGTGAAGAGTGAAGTGAAGTGAAGAGTGAAGTGAAGTGAAGAGTGATGTGAAGTGAAGAGTGAAGTGAATTGAAGTGTGAAGTGGGGAGTGAAGTGAATTGAAGTGTGCAGTGGAGAATGAAGTGAAGTGAATTGAAGTGTGAAGTGGGGAGTGAAGTGAACTTGCAAGTGTGCAGTGGAGAATGAAGTGAAGTGAAGAGTGAAGTGAAGTGAAGAGTGAAGTGAAGTGAAGAGTGAAGTGAAATGAAGAGTGAAGTGAAGTGAAGTGAAGTGAAGAGTGAAGTGAAGTGAAGAGTGATGTGAAGTGAAGAGTGAAGTGAAGTGAAGAGTGAAGTGAAGTGAAGAGTGAAGTGAATTGAAGTGTGAAGTGGAGAGTGAAGTGAAGTGAAGAGTGAAGTGAAGTGAAGAGTGAAGTGAAGTGAAGAGTGAAGTGAAGTGAAGAGTGAAGTGAAGTGAAGAGTGAAGTGAAGTGAAGAGTGAAGTGAAGTGAAGAGTGAAGTGAAGTGAAGAGTGATGTGAAGTGAAGAGTGACGTGAAGTGAAGAGTGAAGTGAAGTGAAGAGTGAAGTGAATTGAAGTGTGAAGTGGAGAGTGACAGTGAAGTGAAGAGTGCAGTGAAGTGAAGAGTGAAGTGAGGTGGAGAGTGAAGTGCAGTGAAGAGTGACGTGGAGTGAAGAGTGAAGTGAAGTGAAGAGTGAAGTGAAGTGAAGAGTGATGTGAAGTGAAGAGTGAAGTGAAGTGAAGAGTGAAGTGGAGTGAAGAGTGAAGTGAATTGAGGTGTGAAGTGGAGTGAGTGAAGTGAAGTGAGAGTGAAGTGAAGTGAAGAGTGAAGTGAAGTGAAGAGTGAAGTGAAGTGAAGAGTGAAGTGAAGTGGAGAGTGAAGTGAAGTGAAGGGTGATGTGAAGGGAAGAGTGAAGTGAATTGAATAGTGAAGTGAAGTGAAGAGTGAAGTGAAGTGAAGAGTGAAGTGAAGTGAATAGTGAAAGTGAAGTGAAGAGTGAGGTGAAGTGAAGAGTGAAGTGAAGTGAAGAGTGAAGTGAAGTGAGGGGTGACGTGAAGTGAAGACGTGAAGTGAAGTGAAGAGTGAAGTGAAGTGAAGAGTGAAGTGAAGTGAAGAGTGAAGTGAAGTGAAGCGTGAAGTGAAGTGAAGAGTGAAGTGCAGTGAAGAGTAAGGTGTGGTGAAGAGTGAACGTGAAGTGAAGAGTACAGTGAAGTGAAGAGTGAAGTGAAGTGAAGAGTGAAGTGAATGAAGTGTGAGGTGAAGAGTGAAGTGAAGTGAAGAGTGAAGTGAAGTGGAGAGTGAAGTGAAGTGAAGGGTGAAGTGAACGTAAAGAGTGAGGTGAAGTGAAGAGTAAAGTGAAGTGAAGCGTGAAGTGAAGTGGAGAGTGAAGTGAAGTGAAGAGTGAAGTGAAGTGAAGAGTGATGTGAAGTGAAGAGTGAAGTGAAGTGAAGAGTTAAGTGAAGTGAAGAGTGAAGTGAAGTGAAGAGTGAAGTGAAGTGAAGAGTGAAGTGAAGTGAATAGTGAAGTGAAGGGAAGAAGTGAAGTGAAGTGAAGAGTGAAGTGAAGTGAAGCGTGAAGTGGAGAGTGAAGTGAAGTGAAGAGTGAAGTGCAGTGAAGAGTGAAGTGAAGTGAAGAGTGAAGTGAAGTGAAGAGTGAAGTGGAGTGAAGGATGTGAACGTGCAGAGTGAAGAGTGCAAAGTGAAGAGTGAAGAGTGGAAGCTGAAGAGTGAGTGAAGTGAAGAGTGCCGTGAGTGCAGAGTGAAGTGATTGCCTATCCTATCCTGATATCTATTCTATCTCAATCCTGAGAGTGCGAGAATGAAGTGAAGATCCTAGTGCCAGTGAATCCTAGCTGAAGTGAAGAAGTGAAGTCGACGTGAAGCTGAAGTGAAGTGACGAGTGCAGTGAAGTGCCAAGAGCTAAATGTGATCCTATCCTATCCTACTACCCTATAGTGAAGTGAAGTGAGAAGGTGATGGTAGTGAAGTAGTGAATCTGAATTGATATCCTATCCTCTATCCTATCCAGTGAAGTGAAGAGTGAAGTGACGTGAAGAAGTGAAGAGATGACAGTGAATCCTATCCACGATATCCTATCCTAACCTCTATCTATCCTATCCTCTATCCATTCCTAACCTTACCCTATCCTATCCTATATCGAAGCTATCCGTGAAGTCCTAGTGAAGTGGAGAGTGAAGTGAGGCTAGAAGAAGTGAAGGTGAAGTGAAGACCTATCCTATCCTCTATCCTATCCTATTCTCTATCCTATCCTATCCTATCCTATTCTATCCTCTATCCTATCCTATCCTCCTAATCCTCTCCTATCTTCTATCATATGCTATCCTCTATCCTATCCTATCCTCTATCCTATTCTATCCTCTATCCTATCCAATCCTATATCCTATTCTCTATCCTATCAATCCTATATCCTATTCCTCCATCCTATCCTATCCTCTATCCTATCCTATAACCTACCCTATCCTCTATCCTATCCTATCCTCTATCCTATCCTATCCTCTATCATATGCTATCCTCTATCCTATCCTATCCTCTATCCTATCCCTATCCTCTATCCTATCCTATCCTCTACCGTATATTATCCTCTATCCTATGCTATCCTCTACCCTATCCTATCCTCTATCCTATCCTATCCTCTATCCTATCCAATCCTATATCGCTATCCTCTATCCTATCCTATCCTCTATCCTATCCTATTCTCTATCCTACCCTATCCCTGTATCCTATCCTACCTCTATCGTATCCTATCCTCTATCCTATCCTATCCACTATCCTATCCTATTCTCTATCCTATCCTATCCTCTATCCTATCCTATCCTCTATCATATCCTATCCGCTATCCTATCCTATCCTCTAACCTATCCTATCCTCTATCCTATCCTATCCTCTATCCTATCCTATCCCTCTATCCTATCCTATCCACTATCCTATCCTATCCTCTATCCTATCCAATCCTATATCCTATTCTCTATCCTCTAACATATCCTATCCGCTATCCTATCCTATCCTCTATCCTATTCTATCCTCTATCCTATCCCTCTATCCTATCCTCTATCCTATCCTATCCTCTATCATATCCTATCGCTATCCTATCCTATCCTCTAACCTATCCTATCCTCTATCCTATCCTATCCTCTATCCTATCCTATCCTCTATCCATATCCTATCCACTATCCTATCCTATCCTCTATCTATCAATCCTATATCCTATTCTCTATCCTCTAACCATATCCTATCCGCTATCCTATCCTATCCTCTATCCTATTCTATCCTCTATCCTATCCTCTATCCTATCCTCTATCCTATCCTATCCCCTATCCTATCCTATCCTCTATCCTATCCTATCCTCTATCCTATCCTATCCTCTATCCTATCCTATTCTCTATCCTATCCTATCCTCTATCCTATCCTATCCTCTATCCTATCCTATTCTCTATCCTATCCTATCCTCTATCCTATTCTATCCTCTATCCTATCCTATCCTCTATCCTCTCCTATCCTCTATCATATGCTATCCTCTATCCTATCCTATCCTCTATCCTATTCTATCCTCTATCCTATCCAATCCTATATCCTATTCTCTATCCTATCCAATCCTATATCCTATTCTCCATCCTATCCTATCCTCTATCCTATCCTATAACCTATCCTATCCTCTATCCTATCCTATCCTCTATCCTATCCTATCCTATTCTCTATCTTATCCTATCCTCTACCCTATCCTATCTTCTATCCTATCCTATTCTCTATCCTATCGTATCCTGTATCATATCCTATCCTCTATCCTATCCAATCCACTATCCTATCCTATCCTCTATCCTATCCTATCCTCTATCCTATCCTATCCACTATCCTATCCTATCCTCCTATCTTATCCTATCCTCTATCCTATCCTATCTCTACCCTATCCTATCCTCTATCCTATCCTATCCTCTATCCTATCCTATCCTCTATCCTATTCTCTATCCTATCCTATCCTCTATCCTATCCTATCCTCTATCCTATCCTATTCTCTATCCTATCCTATCCTCTATCCTATTCTATCCTCTATCCTATCCTATCCTCTATCCTCTCCTATCTTCTATCATATGCTATCCTCTATCCTATCCTATCCTCTATCCTATTCTATCCTCTATCCTATCCAATCCTATATCCTATTCTCTATCCTATCCAATCCTATATCCTATTCTCCATCCTATCCTATCCTCTATCCTATCCTATAACCTACCCTATCCTCTATCCTATCCTATCCTCTATCCTATCCTATCCTCTATCATATGCTATCCTCTATCCTATCCTATCCTCTATCCTATCCTATCCTCTATCCTATCCTATCCTCTACCGTATATTATCCTCTATCCTATGCTATCCTCTACCCTATCCTATCCTCTATCCTATCCTATCCTCTATCCTATCCAATCCTATATCGTATCCTCTATCCTATCCTATCCTCTATCCTATCCTATTCTCTATCCTACCCTATCCTGTATCCTATCCTACCCTCTATCGTATCCTATCCTCTATCCTATCCTATCCACTATCCTATCCTATTCTCTATCCTATCCTATCCTCTATCCTATCCTATCCTCTATCATATCCTATCCGCTATCCTATCCTATCCTCTAACCTATCCTATCCTCTATCCTATCCTATCCTCTATCCTATCCTATCCTCTATCCTATCCTATCCACTATCCTATCCTATCCTCTATCCTATCCAATCCTATATCCTATTCTCTATCCTCTAACATATCCTATCCGCTATCCTATCCAATCCTATATCCTATTCTCTATCCTATCCTATCCTCTATCCTATCCTATCCTGTATCATATCCTATCCTCTATCCTATCCAATCCACTATCCTATCCTCTCCTCTATCCTATCCTATCCTCTATCCTATCCTATCCTCTATCCTATCCTCCATTCTATCCAATCCTATATCCTATCCTCTATCATCTATCCTCTATCCTATCCTATCCTCTATCCTATCCTATCCGCTATCCTATCCAATCCTCTATCCTATCCTATCCTCTATCCTATCCTATCCTCTATCATATCCTATCCTCTATCCTATCCTATCCTCTATCCTATCCTATCCTCTATCCTATCCTATCCTCTATCCTATCCTATCCTCTATCATATCCTATCCTCTATCCTATCCTATCCTCTATCCTATCCTATCCGCTATCCTATCCAATCCTATATCCTATTCTCTATCCTATCCTATCCTCTATCCTATCCTATCCTCTATCCTATCCTATCCTCTATCCTATCCTATCCTCTATCCTATCCTATCCTCTATCCTATCCTATCCTCTATCCTATCCTATCCTATCCTATCC